>NC_133652.1:140310567-140510077 GCF_009905375.1 Apium graveolens | reverse complement strand
AACTTGTAAACCAAGCAAATAAGTTAGCTCTCCCATCATGCTCATTTCATATTTACTTTGCATTAAATTATCAAACGTTTTACAAAGTTTATCATCTTTAGAACCAAATAATATCATCTACATAAATTTGAGCAAGTATTGTAGAGCCATTAACATTTCTAAAGAAAAGAGTTTTGTCAATAGTACCCCTAGTGAAGTGATTATCTAGAAGAAATTTTGACAAAGTCTCAAACCAGGCTCTAGGTACTTGCTTTAGTCCATAAAGTGCTTTCAATAGATAATACACATGGTCTGGAAAATTTGGATCTTCAAACCCTGGAGGTTGACTCACATAGACTTCTTCCTCCAATTCTCCATTCATAAATGCACTCTTGACATCCATTTGATAGACTTGAAATTGGCATGGGCTGCATAGGCTAGAAAAATTCCGATGGCTTCAAGTCTTGCAACAGGAGCAAATGTCTCATTAAAATCTATTCCCTCTTGTTGAGAGTAGCCCTTGGCAACCAATCTTGCTTTATTCCTTATGACAATGCCATTTTCATCCATCTTGTTTCTGAATACCCATTTTGTGTCAATAGAACTCTTGTTCTTTGGCTTGGGTACCAGCTTCCATACTTTGTTCCTCTCAAATTGGTTTAGCTCCTCTTGCATAGCTAAAATCCAATATGGATCCAATAGAGCTTCTTCCAGTCTCTTAGGCTCCTCCTGTGATAGAAAACTACTGTATAGACATTCATCTTGAGTAGCCCTTCTAGTTTGCACTTTAGATGTTGCATCACCAATGATCAGTTCAAAGGGATGACTCTTGGTCCATTTCCTTTGAGGTGGTAGATTAGCTCTAGATGAGGTGGCCTCAGTATTGTCATGATGTGAGATAGAGTGTTGATTAGTTGAAACTCCCTCTGAGTTGTTGGTCCTTTGCAAGGAACTGGGAGTTCTATCAACTGATGATGTAATTTGATTATCCGTTGATGAACTATGATCAACGGATGCTCCATTATGTACTTCAACGGATGATGCACTTTGTCTTTCAACGGATGCTGCATTACTTCTGTCAACGGATGCTGAGTTATGACTTTCAACTGATGCTGCATTTTGTGCATTATCCAAAGGCAAATTTTGAATCCTTTTTGAAGTGTCTTCTCCATCATTCTCATCTTCACTGTCATCACAATATATCTTAATATTGTCAAATTTGAGTCCTTTATGGTGTCCCTCATCTGTTAGTCCATCAATCTTTTTATCATCAAACACAACATGCACAGATTCCATAACAATGTTGGTTCTTAGATTGTAGACCCTATATGATTTTCCAGCAGAATAACCAACAAATATCCCTTCATCAGCCTTTGCATCAAACTTGCCTTTGTGATCAGGTTGGTTCCTTAGAATGTAGCATTTGCAACCAAAGACATGAAGGAAGTTTAAGGTTGGTTTTCTTCCCTTGAACAATTGATAGGGAGTCATGCCTTTTGCCTGATTTATTAGAGAAATATTCTGAGTGTAACATGCGACAATTAACAGCCTCAGCCCAAAAAAATATGTTGGAGTTTTTGACTCTTCAAGAATTGTTCTTGCCAGCTTCAATTAGTGATCTATTCTTCCTTTCCACCACACCATTTTGTTTGTGGGAGTCCTTGGAGCTGAGACTCATGCATGATCCCATTTTCTTTACAGAACAACCTCATGGTAGAATTCCTGAACTCAGTTCCATGGTCACTCCTGATATTCCTTACTTTGAAATATGGATGATTGTTGCCTTGCTTGATATGATTGATAAGATTTCACTAGCTTCAATCCTTTGACCCAAGACAATAGTCCATGAAAACTTTGAGAAATCATCTACAATCACTAGGCAAGTATCTTGTTCCTTGAAATTGACAATACATTGACTGGTCCAAAAAGATCCCATGTGTAGCCAGTTGTAATGTTTCATCAATTGCTGATTCCAAAGCCTTCATTACTGAATGAGCTCTCTTTTGTTTTCCTTTCTGACAAGCATCACACAGTCCCATCCCTTGAGAATTCCACTAGAGGCATTCCTCTAACTAAGTCCTTTTTGACTAGATCATTCATTGTCTTGAAATTCAAATGGGACAGCTTCTTATGCCATAGCCAACTTTCATCTTGACTTGCTTTGCTGAAATAGACAAGTGATGATTTCTGCATCTGTAGAGTTGAAGTCAGCCAAGTACACATTTCCATTTCTAACGTCCAGTTAGAACCACTTTGTTGTCCTTCTTGCTGGTAATAACACAGGCATACTTATCAGGTTTGTAATTGTTATGTTTGTTAATCCCTACCTTTCCATTTCTATTAGATTTTCTTTTGGTTTCCTTTTTATCCTCAACCAACTTAAAGCCTATTCTTCAACCGATCTAAAGTCATGTGTCCTATATTCACCTTACTAGCATCTTTGGATGTGCTAGCTTCTTCTTTGACAAAGTTCTTGGAAGTTGAACCAAACTTCTTACTGAGATTTTTCAAATTATCCCTTTTAGAATCATTTGCCTATTTCAACTGATGAGCCTTCAACGGATGCTCCTTTTCTTCCTTCAACGGATGACTTTCATCATCCGTTGATTCCACATCCGTTGACAGTCCATCAACCAATTCCATTTCCTTTTTTTTTCTTCCAAGCATTCTCAGAAAATGATTCAATTCCTTGAACTTTGACAATTTGAGCACTAACATCCCTAGATGTTTTCCAGGCCTTGATTACCTGTTGCTCACGTTCTAGTTGTTTAGAAAGAATTTCTACTTTCTTAACAGACTCTTCTAGTTCACTCTCAACAGATAAACATTTAATTTTAATCTTTTCAAGCTCAATTACCTTACCTTCTAACATAACATTCCTATCACTTAAGAATAGATTATTCTCTTTAATTCTCATGTTCTCTTTAGTCAGTGATTTAAGAGAAACATGTAAATGATACAATTTAGTAGACATATCATTTATAGCTTCATTGCATTCATTTTTAGAAAGCTGAGAGAGGTCAGTAGTGATTACCTGGTTGCTTGATGAACTAATTTCATTCTCATCAGAATTAGCCATCAGGGCTAAGTTGACATACTCCATATCATCATCTTCATTGGCTCCATCAGCTGCCCAGTCATTTTCCTGAGTCGAAAAAGCCCTTTCCTTTTGTTTGAGCAATTCAAATATTTCTTTTTGTAATCCACTTGCTTAAATTTATTCTTTTCGGAAGTTGGCTTTCTGCACTCACTTGCAAAGTGTCCACTTGTGCCACAGTTATAACACTTGAACTTAGAGTTGTCCACCATGTTCTTGTTTGGCTTAGTGGCTCTAGTGTTTTTCTTGAATTTTATCTTTGCAAATCTTCTAGACAGAAAGGCCAAATGTTCATCAACATCATCAGAGTCATCATGACTGGAATTGTCTTCAACCTCAGCTGCTTGCTCCTTTCCTTTGCTTGATTCTGATTTGCTTGTGCCAATTTTGTGATTTAGCATTGTCTTTTCTTCATTCCTGGCTTCAGTTTTCTCATTTTCAGCTACAAGTGCAACTGATCCACCTTTTCTCTTTCCCTTCTCCAACAACTCATCTTGCTCCATCTCAAGTTCATAGGTCTTCAAAATTCCATATAATCTTTCAAGTGTGAAGTCCTTATAATCTTGAGAATTCCTTAGTGAAACAGTTAGGCTTCCATTCCTTTGGTAGAGACCTTAGAAATTTTAAGTTGGAATCCTTGACTTGGTACACTCTGCCATACAGCTTCAATCCATTCAACAATTTCTGAAATCTATTGAAAGTATCATTCAATGATTCTCCTTCTTCAGAATGAAAGTATTCATATTGTTGAATGAGAAGCTGCATTTTGTTTTCTCTAACTTGCTCAGTACCTTCACAGATAAGTTGTATGGTATCCCAAATTTCCTTAGCAGAGAGGCTGTTAATGATATTATCATACATATCTTTGTCTAGGCCATTAAACAGAATGTTCATGGCCTTCTTGTCCTTGTGAACCGCTTCAATATCTTCAGGAGTCCATTCTGCTCTTGGCTTGGGAATAGACTGTCCAACAACAACTATGGCAGTAGCAGCTGTGGCCACTTTCTAAGGGATGTGAGGACCATTCTCAATGCAGTTTATGTAGCTTTCATCTTGAGAGAGAAGATGTAGATGCATCCTCACTTTTCAGTGATGATAATTATCCCTTTCCAGGATTGGAATCTTCACTCCAATATCCTTCTTACTCATGATGTTAGTAGAATAGATCTTTAAACTCTTTGTATGTCAAGAGCTTGCTCTGATACCAATTGTTATTCCCAAGGAACTAACAATGAGATTTACAGAAGGGGGGTTGAATGTAAATCTCAAAACTTTTTTAAAGTTTTGAGCAGTTTCAAAGGCTAAGTGTATAATGAACAGACGTGTGTGAATTGCTTTAAGCAAGTGCAGACAAATGTATATTCAAAACACAAATGTAAAGAACACAGAAGCTTTTAAAACTTTTCTGGTGGATTTGTTGTTCCACCCGAGATGTGTATTTCAGAAAATCTGTGATACAAAGAATTGTTCACAGCTGCTTCCTAGTACAAACTAGATGATTTTCTCTCTGAATTTTTCTAAACAGCTCTTGAAAATTCACACCTAATTACTAGCTGCAACTTGGTTTATATATCACCAAGTTTTGCAAGTGAAGACAAAGATAAAATACAATTATAAAATAGTCCTTCACATATTTCTTCTTCATTTCTCTATCCAATGCAATCTAAGATAATCTGTGAATCTTTGAATACTTCCTTGTTTGCATCAGAATGGAAATGCTGCTTTTTCTTGATTCCTCTAAGAGGCTACCATATTCCAATTGTCTCTGTCAACCCATGTGCCTCTGCCAGCTTATGAATTGTCACTATCAACTGCTATGGAACTGAGCATCCATTGAAGCTTTCATCCGTTGATGACTTTATCCGTTAATGCTCTTATCCGTTGAGGGATGTTATCCGTTGAAGCTTTAGAGACATCCGTTGAAGCTTTAGAGACATCCGTTGAAACTTTATTTCTCATCCGTTGAAGGCCTTTAATTTACCAGTTGATACTACTTCATTTATACAAAATTACAAGGCATGAAATATTTATAATTAGCCCTCCTATTTGTATATCCACTAGTAGTCAACATGACTTATAATTTCCTATAACTTCTAAGAATTATAACTCAATTACAAAGACTGACATGTGCTACAATACTAAATTTATTTCTAAGTAAAGCTACTCCATCAACGGATAGCCAAAGTGGTCTTATCCGTCGAGGCTACAAACACTAGTTTTCTACTTAAGTGTTTTGGTTTAACTTATCATCAACTAATACATATATATTCCTAACATGTTTGATGTGTTTTTATGTTTTTGCATTGCAGGAATTAGTTGGAGGAAGAAAAGAAGCTTTTTAAGGAATTATACTGAAAAGAGATTATAATTAGAAGTCTAGGCCATTCTCAAGTTAAAGAGAATCCCGTTATCTTCGCGTGGGGCAGTTGAATCGTCAAACTCCGATGAACGGAGCTCAAGTTATGGCCAAAAGAAGAATAGTAAAAAAAATCCAGAAAACCCGCGCGCCCGCGCCCCAACCTTCACGCCCGCGCCCTGTTTTTTTGCCGAAAACCTGCGCGCTCGCGCCTGAACTCGCACAACCCTTTTTGCCCCAGAATCCTGATTTTAGTAGAAATTGAAGTTTTGGAGAGTCCAGGTCCATCCGGGGCCTATATAAACCAATAAAAAGTCATTTAACAAGGAGCGAAAGGAGAGCAATACGAAGACCTAGAGAGCAGAAGACGGCTATGGAGAAGAAGACTTTTGTATTATTCAATATATTTGATACTTTGATGCTTGTTTTCCATTTGTCTTTAAACCTTAGTACTCTTATATTGTTTATTATCATGTTTTTATTGAACCCATGGTAACGATGAGTTCGATTATGAACTAATCGTTGTCATGGGGTTCCAACGGATTTATTTATGGATTTCAATAGTTAATTATTTTATAATCTTTAGTGTGTGGTGATTTATGATTTCTTAGTTTGGTTGTGCTTATTCGTCTTTGATGCGTTGCTAACATCTAAGATTGTTTGTTAATCTCTATTGAAGCAAAAGTGAATATAAAGGTTTAGAACTTGCCATGCTAGCATAGGTTTTATGTATGAATTGACATGCATAATTTGTGGGTAATTTTAACCATCTTACACACCCTATGCAATCACAATAGATAACTTGCTCTTAAACCGTTATGTTTTCAAATCTTATAGACATATAGGGTCTAAGCATAATTGGTGTCTGCTATCTTCTATCTTAATTATGGATGCTTAGTAGTAGGGTATACGTACAACGAAAGTTGACGTATACTAATTTCGTGTTATCTGATTAGTTGTCATCACCATCACATGCTAAGGTTAAAGACATAAACTTTGAATGAACTATTTAATGAAGTTAGAATCCCATATTTATTCTCATATAAGTAATTCAATCGTAATTTTCTTTGTTAATGCAGTAATAACCCATATTTTCAAATATTATTATTATTATTTGGAATAATTTATTTGATTTTATGTGAATTTTGGTGAATTATCTGATAATTGGAATTGATGTTTGGGTGTTTATATGTGATATTATTTGAATATTTAAATTTTATATGTCCAGAATGAAATATAGATAACTGTGATATTTTTCCGGTAATTTTTGGACTGTTAGATGATTTTATAATGATTTATGTATTTATTAATTATTTTCTGAATAATTACAAAACTGTTTTATAAAGCCGGGAATTGTCCAACTTCAATCGTTTTTGCATTCTTACAACCCGAAACTCTTCCTCCTAACCTAATCTGGTAATTCCGGACATTTTCAGTGTTTTGACTTTTTCAATCCGGATTACGATTTGACCCGTGCGCGGCCCGGCGCAAGATTTTCGATACGATAACCATTTCGATAAATCAACAAAACCCGTATTCTCGAGAGACGGGATATTTTTACATTATTTTCGTATATGGTGTTTTATGAAAAGCTCGGTTTTGATGATTATTCAATTCTGGTATTAAATTGTATCGTTTTATAGTTACTTAGCGGCTAAGTAATCTATATTTGGATCATTTTATAGTTACTTAGCGGCTAAGCAACTAATTTAACGATCCAAAACGATCCAGAATGATCCAATATTCCGTAAATATAAATAGCCTATTTCTTATTTCATTTATTTCTTTTATTCATTTTGTAACCAGTAAAAATACCGTAAATATAGAGAAAACCCTAGAAACAGATGCATTCCTGAAAATCAATCGTACGAACGAAGGCGTTATCGAACTCCGATTCGGGCGTGCAGCATATCAAAACGAAGCTCTCGAAATCTTCTTCCTGAATCAACCATCAGTTTTTGCCCAGAAATTGAGGTATTTTTCTTATTTAATTATTTTAATTCGAATTATTTAGTGAAGAAAATATGAATTTTTGCAGACGTGATTATCTGAGTATTTTGATGATTCCCTGTTGTAGAGCATGTTTTTCTGGTCAATTTCACATATTATACTTCAAAAATAGAGTTCAATATCATATAGAAATTAATGTTTGATTTTCTGAAAATTATTTGAATATGTGTTCTTGGTGTTCTTGAAGAGTTCTGAAAATCAAAGTCAATTTTGAAGGTGTTATTGAACACCAAATCACAAGTATTTGTAACCGTTGTGAAGCCCTTGATCTGTTCTACCTATTTCAGCAATCAAATCGTTTAAACGATTGGTAATTTTTAAATTCATATTTTAGGGTTCATACCCCGATTTGGGGGTTTTTTGATTGAATGAGATTTGAATGATTTTGATGTGATAATTAGCTTCTCCATGTTATTTGCAATCGATTTACACTAATATTTTGTTCGTTCTATTGTTAAATTGATGAGAATCAAGTTGGCCGGAGATGGTTTGAAGCTCGTCGGCCAACTTGATGTCTTCGCCACGTCCATGTTATCGATGAATTCCTTCTTCCTTACCCGCAGAAGTCCCTCATTTATCGGTTTATAGTTGTATCTATATTTGTTGTATGATTCCACGTGCCACACTATTTTATTTCTTTTGAAATTGTCAGAGAACAGACTCTACGCAAGAGGAGAGTTTGCGAATATGACTTTGATTGAAAACTGAATAAGGAATAACAATGCCACAAATGATTTGGAGAATTTGTAATTCATAAAATTAAAGGGAGAAGAATGAGGGAAGATATAGATGTGAATGAGACAACCATATTCGTACTCAAGATGACCAGTCTTTCGTAATATATGGCATACAACACATGATTAGGTGGCGTCCTACCCGACTCTTCATCATTTCGACAAAGCGTCATACCACAACACTGTTTGTCTCAATCAGAAATTAGTGATTTGAAAAGAGCAACGATTTAGAAGGAATACAATAAATTTTCTTTCATCTTCACTTCATATGATTATCCACAGAAGAAACTTATACGTATCCAAGAATTAAGAAGAACATATGATATCATATTAAGAAGATGAATTTCGATGTTGATCACCTTCCACGCTTCACCTAATTATGCCTTCAGAAACCAGTCGAATGAGAGATTCACCATTTAGGTCACATTATATCTTCAAAATGTCATCTGGAAATGCCTCCACATTAAATGCTTTAATGATTTGATTGTAATCGCGTTCCTATAAATTTATAATTATTACTTCCAATTTCCTTTATGCCACGTAAGGTAACAGTCGATCCCGCAACGTCTCAACTCCGTCGATAGAAATTCTATTATTCTCCAATTATCAGGAAGATTCTTCCATTTCCTTCAGTCATCCGCTGTCCGTTTAAATTACGAATCTCGTTAAATATTAGCAATTTCATGAACTGGGTAAATAATGTTTTAACATGTTCATTCAATTGTTGGTATTATTTAAACAAAGATTACTCTCGTCTTTCACAAAAAAACTTTAAACTTTCTTCTTACTAGTGGGTCTACTTGGTCCTCTAAATTAACAATACTGAGTCTATAACCATTCTTCTTTTTAGGTCATTTTCTGTTTATAATAAAAAGAACATAAATAGTAATTCGACAACCAAATTGTAAAACTCATTTCATACAAAAATCTTCTGAAAGTTGATTAAGAAGATCTTCTCCAAAATCTCATTTTAAAATTTTGAAAATCAATTATTTGGTCGTCATTACTAGATAAGTTACTTGCTATTCTCTTGATCCGCTAATGAAATATCTAATTAAAGAAATTCCCATATAAGGGTCTCTCCATTTTTGGTACATCTTCTACTCTTCCTTGGATTCTGCTCATACTTATTAGTCGATGAAACTTCATTTACCGTTGTATATCATTTATTCGCAATTTCACCGCAATGCTGCCATCGTTTTTGACGCTATGCTTACAACCACGTAGGCGATTCGATGTTCGGTTTATGGATAGGGTCGCATCTTCTTGCTAGTCTTACCTATACCTAGTAAGGTAGATATCATTCCTTGCGCAACCCCTGATAAGTGATAGGAATCTTCTCGTAGCGGTGGTGCCTTCGAAACATGCAACGTTGGTTCTTCATCAGCTTCCATCAACTTGTTGCCTCCAGCGTGATGCTCATCTTACTACCTAACCCTAAGTTATATCGTACCCAAAACTCACCTAGCCTCTCTTACGTGAAATTCTCACAAGACTCATTCACATCTTCTTCAAAATTGCATAAAACATAGGGTAACATATCCAGTCTCCGCCGATCTATCGATTCCTCATTACTGTAGGATCGGAGAACTCAATATACCGATAGCGTTGCGATATTTGCCTTACGCTTGCCTCAATAATCCTGGCTTACCAATTCCATATCGGACTTGCTAATCCTTATTCACTCAATTCGAAATTAAAAAGAATATGCCTAGGGACTTTCCTATCTTGTACGGCCTACCACTCCTATCTTACTCCCACCTATTCTTATTTCAGTGACCAACTGTGACGCCCCCCAAATCCGGGGTCAGGATTGGGTGTCACTACACAATTTTAAATAACATAATAAAAACCTGTATATTAAAATAAATATACAGAAACCCCTCATATTCAGGATCGCTTACAGGTTATAGTATGAAACAAGAATCTAACCTTCTAAAATTTACATTGTCTAGATACAATTTCATTACCTCACTACTAATTTCCTTGTACTGATCACTCTGACATCTCCAAATTTCTTCAGCTGGAATCTCACCACTTTTGCTGTCTATTAAAAGCTATTCACTTTGCCCTCATTTGATACTGAAAGAAATAAGAGTTCACAAAGCAAGAGTGAGCCAAAAATGCCCAGCAAGTATTATAATTGGTTTCCAGGTTTCAGATCTAAAAACTCCTGGAAACGATTGTTGAATGATTTTAAAAACGTCTTTACATATTTAAATAGTTGAGCGAACAAAACAGCGACCCTCATTGGCGTTTAATCATAAATCGCATTTTTCCGTAAAAGGACAGTAATCATTTCAATAGTTCATCCTTTTGAAATTTATAATTATGAATTATTCGGGAAGGAATGTCGTTAATGGCGATCAACAATAAATTAGACTGGACACTAGAAACCAACATATGCACTATACCCTGCTGATCAGTCAAGATACAACACATACCCAAATGTATAGATCCATTCAGGTACCTAGGCATTATCGCCCAAGGGTCCGGTCCATCCCCGGCCCATAGGGTACAGCTCATCGCTGGCCCTCACAATAACCATCCAGCCCGTAGAGTATTTTGATATCAAATCATTTTGAATTCAAAACATCCCAGCTCAGGGTTCGCAAATAACCCGAAAGAATGGGCATTTGCTCAAGAGAGCAATCGAATTATAGGAACAAGAATAAAAAGAACATGCATAATATGAGTAATTGCAGCAAAATGTAAAACATTTACTATTCTGAACTTAGAATAGGAACGAATAAATATTTGCAGTATTTTAAAAGAAAAGTTCAGGAATACTTGCCTCAATTGATAATCCTCTGATCTTTAACTAGCTTCCATATCACTCAGTCCTTTCACATCCGTATTACCCTTGACGGGCTACTTGGCCCATTCTTATCATTTACCCTATTAGGCTTATATTTATTCTGAATCCACTCGATTTAGTACTACATGCCATCAGGCTTTACTCCTACAATCTCTATCTGGCTTTGAACATCTCGCACTATGCGGATCTATCACAAATAGTACTATTCAATAAACTGACAATATATAATTGTTTAGTCTATGCACTTACCCCTATCGTCTACCCGCCCGATAATAACAGATAAAGATCACATCTCAATCAGATAATGCTTAAAGACACGCTGACTCATTATCCACATAACATGTACACATAGGGCATGTAATCATATAACACATAATCACGTGATTCATGTAGCACATAAGTTGAATCGACAAAAGATAGGTCTTAATACGTTTAGAATTGAAATCCAATTATTATATCAATTAAATTAATTAATAATAAATTAAATTAATTAATCAATTAATGTTTAGATTAATTGACTAATTAAATAATTAATTATCAACTAAAATTGATTAATTAATAATTTAGATTTAGTTTAAATTTAAAATAATTTTCAGAATTAAAAATAATGAATTTTGGATTTTTAAATAATTAAAACAATTTTTGAAAAACAGAAATACAGTTTTGAGAATTTTTAAAATAGAATACTGTTTTTGCGAGTTTTTAAAGTCACAGGGACTAGTTTATAAGTTTTACGCAACTACAGGGGTAAAGTGGTAAATTTACCACCACCCCTGTCTTCTTCCCTTCGCCGGCCGGAACTCCATGGCCGCCACCATGGAGCTTTTCCGGCAGGCCTGAAAACTGCCCAGAAGTCCACGATTTTAACAGGGAACATACTACTCATCACCCAGAGTTCAGTTCTGCAATCAATTTGTCCAACCGATCACAGAATCTTCAGCAAAAGCTGTCCCAAAAACTCCGACGCCGCCGTGCTTATTTTTCCGATCTGCTCTATACTAAGTCCGTTTAATTAACTAAAAATCACAAATCGACTCCTGGGAATGTGTTCAATACATTGGTGGTAACCAATTTTATCGAGAATTAACAGAAAAGAAAACCCTAATTTGAATTAAGAACATTCAAACTACTAAAAACCTAGTTCTTCAATCAGAGAATCAAACATCATTTTAAGCATGTTATTGAACTCAGTTTTTGATATATACCAAATTGACCAGAAAATATTATCTACACGATTATGCCATCAAATCATATGCAAAACATCAAGAACAAAAATTCATAATTTATTCTATTTTTAATTCGAATTAAAATAATTAAGTCAGAAAAATACCTTGATTTCTGGGTAAAAACAGATGGTGGATTAAGGTAGAGTTTTTCGAGAGCTTCGTTTTGATATATCGCACGCTTGAATCGGAGTTCGGTAATGCCTTCGTTCGTGCGTTTGATTCTCAAGAACGTATCGGTTTTTAGGGTTTTTCTTTGTATTTATTGTATTTTTACTGGTTGTAAATGAATAAACGAATAAAATGAAATAAGAAATATGCTACTTATATTTACGGAATATTGGTTCGTTCTGGATCGTTTGGATCGTTAAATTAGTTGCTTAGCCGCTAAGTAACTGCAATAACGATCCGGTTTGATATCAATTCTGGATAATTATCCCAACCGGGCTTTTTATAAAATACTTTATACGGAAATAATGTAATAATATCCCGTCTTTTGAAAATACGGGTTTCGTCGATTTACCGAAATGATTGTCGTATTGAAAATTTTGCGCCGGGCCGCGCACGGGTCAAACCGTAATCCGGATCGAAAAAGTCAAAACACGGAAAATGTCCGGAATTACCAGATTAGGTAAGAAAGGAGTTTTCGGAAGAGTTTCGGGTTGTAAAAACATAAAAACGGTTGAAGTCGGACGATTCCCGGCTTTATAAATAATTTTGTAATTATTCAGAAATAATTAATAATTCATAAATCATTATAAAATCATCTAACACTCCAAAAATTACCAGAAAAATACCTTAATTATCTATATTTATTCTGGACATATTAAAATTAATATACTCACATTTTATTACATACAAACATCCAAATATTATTATCAAACATCAGATATTCACCAAAAATTCATATAATATTCACATAATAATCATATATTGATACAAATAATTACACGATATTTCTCGGATGTTACAATATATTGCATATGGCACTTTGAAATAGCCCTCCGCTGGACCGTCCGTCCCGGTCACTTACGCAATTATGATCCAATCTTAAAACCTTTTATTGAAACGGGGTCATAATAATCGACACCCGAAATAATTTTATTCCCCCAATTCTTGGGTAGGAATATTCGCAATCAAATCACTTTTCTCAAAATCCAAAACGTTCATAAATCTGATAATTGGATAAGTAAATCACTTGACTATTCTGAACATAGAACATCAGAAGAATACTTGCATAAACAG
Organism: Apium graveolens; assembly: GCF_009905375.1. Taxonomy (NCBI): domain Eukaryota; kingdom Viridiplantae; phylum Streptophyta; class Magnoliopsida; order Apiales; family Apiaceae; genus Apium; species Apium graveolens. The sequence goes on along the minus strand of NC_133652.1, from coordinate 140,496,615 downwards.
AATTATTTAATTCAATGATATATAAAACATTTATCCATCTTGAACTGAATAGGGAAAACAATACTTGCAAAATAGGATTCAAAATAAATGTCACTTGAACAATAAGTAATGATAGAGATACTTGCTGTAATAACCCCCAATTTTTGGAATTTTTGAAACCCTTATGAATAGTGATTTGCTGATTATGCTGAATAAGAAAACTTTTCATGCCACACTATGTAGGGGTTCTGTTATTGATATTCTGAGATTTTATTAGTACTCTATATGGTATATTAAGTGTATGTAAAGATCGTCAGAATCCAATTCCGAACACTTTGATTTTTCCCGGAAATCCACCAGATACAGAAAGAAGTGAGTATAAGGTAACAGGACAAATAGGATTTAAATTCAAGGATTTTAAGAGGGGATCATAGAAAGGAATATAAAATATTGAGGAAGGTTTAGGGGACCCCAAGTGATAGATCCCAGATATGATTTCTCAAACGATAAACGAGAACGAAAGTTAAGCGAACCGTATAACAGATCAGCGGTCATTAGGCAAGCAATTAGGAGTTAATCAAGGAGGTTAGGGATGATGATGTCATCAAACCAACAAGAAGAAAACAAGTGTAACAAGATGACCTAAGCTTGATGACCTAAGCATGACAAGTGGGAAGGATTGGTTGGTTGATTGTGAGCCACACATTTTTCACCATGGTAAAAATTTAATTTAATTCCAAGACAAAAGGAAGCAACCAACCAACAATATCATAACACAAATACAAATTGAAAGTTGACTTTCCCATTTCAAGAAGAAAGCTCTCGGCTAAAACAAACCCAGCAACTTCAAACTGCCATATCTCCTTCAATACTCACTCAAATGTTGTGTTCTATAGCTCGTTGGAAAGGTATTGAGATGGCCTACAACTCTTGTTCACAAGTCTCTTCCAAATAAGCATGGTAAGACCCTCATTTTACAGTTCTTTAAATCAGGACTTTTAGAAACTTCAAAGCCTAACTTTGTGTTCTTGATTTCTTTGGAAAGATCAAGCTTTGTAGGAGGCTCCATAAGGCTTCCTAGTAACTTTCCACCCTCCAAGAAAAGGTATAAATCTTCACACCCTTTAGTAATAAGTTTGAATGTTGAAGTTTGGAGATGTTTGGATGGATGAGTAGTAATTTGAATGATAAGCATGATTCGAGCTTAATTGTTAAGTAGTTTAGTTGAATTGGAGATGTTATAATAATGATTGGATTGAGATCCTTGAGCTTATATGACTGAAATCAGTAGCATTGATGTGTCTCTGAGGTTGTTGTCTGATTGGTAGTTGGATTGATATGATTTGGAATGGTAAAAATTGGAAATCGCGTAAATCATAGCGTCGTAATGTCTACGATTTACTTTAGACTGCTTTTGTTCATAACATTAGGACCCGAGAACTCCCTCTAGGTTTGACCATTGCCATTTTTAGATAGTTCATGTTACGAGCTGCTTTTGATATGTGGTTCTTTGATTCCGATGTACGGTTTAGGAGAAACGACCGTTTTAAGTAACGACGTTTCGCGAACGAAACATTACCCCTCGCCTTACTTTGAAACATAGGTTAAAGACCTTAAATGACTAATTGGAGTATGAAACATTTATGTAAAGTGTAATAGGCAGTTGGTAAGACACTCGCGAATGAATCGCCTTAAAACTCGTAATGGTTAATTTATTAAAAATGGTGGCGCTGAGGGTACTCGAGCGACTTAAGAGAATCAGTAAGCGCAAAGCGAGCGTTAGAGTCTAATTTGGTTAAAGTATAGATTTACAAGTGACTTCGGTTTAATTCCAACTTATATGTTGTTTATAGGTTACCAGACTCGTCACGAGCCATTTGTAACCCCCAGTCGCTCAGGCAAGTTTTCTACCCGTTATACTGTTGTTGTGATGTATATGTGTATATGCATGATCTTGTGATAAATGCATATTTGTTATTAGCAAATTCTTGCGATATATTGTAGCATGTGATATGGGTATATATGCATGCCTGTTTCGTATTCTTGATTTATATATCTGTTGGTTCAAATGCTTATTCGTTGCATAATACCTATGCTAGCAGATAAGCGGGATTTGCGTATACCCTTATATAGGGGAATCAAACGGTGAACTTTTCTAAAACCGGGAGGCGAGGCTCCCGAGTATAATATATATTTATATGCTATATCTTGGATTCGTTTTTAAAAAACTATTATCGAATCAAGGTTTATTCGATAACTTTATTTTATGTAATGAATAGTATTACGAATATTCATTCGAGGGCCTTATGACTCCTTTATTTTATTTAATGAATATTATTACGAATATTCATTCCGAGGGCTTATTGACTTCTTTATTTTATTAATGAAATATTATTTGAATATTCATTCGAGGACCTTATGACTCCTTTATTTTATTATTTGAATATTTAGTTTGAATATTCATTCGAGGGCTTATGACTCTTTTATATTATTTATTGAATATTATTTGAATATTCATCGAGGGCATTATGACTCAGTTTATATTATTTAATGAAATATTATTTGAATATTCATTTGAGGATCTATGACTCCAATTATTTGCTGAGATATGTTCTTTATTTTATTAAAGAATAGGTGTCGATAATCAAACTTATCTTTGATTATTCAAATAAAGATAGTACTTTCGTATAAGTATATCTTTGGTTATTTAATACTCATTTCAAGTATAAGTTTTAAAACTTCTACTTCAATTATTTTTATAAAGATTATTCTTTATGGGAATATTATTTAAATAATAATATTCAGATATTTTCTAATATATTGGGACTGATTTATTTCATTAAATCAGCATTACTCCAAACACTCTTTAAAGTGTTTTCGAGTCTTCAAAATGATTTTTAAAAGTTAGAGCGGATCCCAAAACTCATTTTTATATTTAAGATCTTCCTTTTAAAGGGGATTTAAATACTCGTTCAAAACTTGAGGGATCCGGCTCAGTGGTGTATTTTACATTCGCAACGAGGTTGCTGTTTTGAGGAAAACATCTTGATTACTTGCCCATCGTTCGGGAAGTAAGTTCATCTATTTGAGTCGGCATAAGCAACATGGGCTCAGTGGGCGTATAGAAAGTGTAAGTGGCTCAGTGGGAGTCCATCAAATGCGTAAGTGGCTGAGTGGCAGTCCAGCATAAGGTCCTATTACGGCCAAGGGTGATGACCAGTGGGGAATTCGTCCATCTACTAGTAGAAAAGGTTACTTATTGGTATCTTTGCCTGATCAGCAAGATATCAGGTTTATGCCAAGGTTTTCTCCTTTCCAAATTCATTGGATATTGCAACTCTGTTTATAATTTTCATAACAGAGGTTTTCAAGGAGTGTATGAAATGTATATATATAGGTGTATATATATATCGGGATTTAATGAAGTATCTCGTAACTTCATTATTTATAATGATATTCAAAGATTGAATCTATTCAAATCTTGTCTTGTAGTCTCATCTATGTGATGAACTTTTGAACTGATTATAACTTGAATGGTGGTAGTTCAAGTAATATTTGGAAAATATATAAGTATATTGGGGTATCTTGTAACTTCATATTTTCAACTTATATCTAGTTAATGATTATCTTATGCATATCAAAGATTTTCAGAAAAACGTTGAGACAAGGGTAGATATATGAGATCACCTTGCAACGATATTTTTATACAGTTATAAACTGGAACTCTGTGTATATTATGCATGGAAGAGGACTTCCAAGATTTTGAAAAGTATATATGTATATATACTGAATATTTTGCGACTTCATCGCATTAAGATATCAAACTTGGTTCATTTCTTTTGACCAAGACTTTCATGAGTACTATGAGAAGGCTCATATATTGTTAATCATTATACATATTATTTTGGTGGGCTTGCTTCTCACCCTTGCTTTCTTCTTTCATCACACAACAACAGATAGAAAAGATGAACAGGACCAAGCTCCCGATTCGCAAGCGGTTAGAAAACGTTTCCGCAGTCTTCTGAAAGCGTTGATGTCGCCGTAGCTGAGGTAGGAGCTACCAATAGGCTAGGTTTTCAACTATTGATGAACCAGACTTATGTATAATATGAATTGTAATAATGGCAAGGAATATGTAAATTTATTCAGAACCTTTTTAAGGTGTAACGGTTTATAATTGTGGAATATAAGGACTTGTGTTATTTTTGAGTGTTCATCTCTGAGACTATAACTTGTGGTGTGTGTGTTTATTGTGGGGTCACAGTACAGAGTAGTTGATTATTTATTAAGGTTGGGTGTTATTAAGGGAAATGGAACTCGTGATAACCCGGATCCCCGACCCCGGATTGGGGGTGTTACAGAAGTGGTATCAGAGCTAAGCGTTATAAACCTCAGAGATGATGTGACGTTAAGATAATAAGTTCACTAAGATAATAAGAACTCTTGCCAAGTTCCTAGTCGGGCTACCTAACGTAGTACTGACAGTTAAAACCCTTATAAATATCGTGATAGAAGCGTAGTTCGTTATCGTATATGGTAGCGGGACTCCGAACCCTGAGGTTGAGGAGCAACAACGCGATGATGTTTTATTACTTATTGGAGATCAGATTATGGATCCGATAGAGCGTCCTAACGCGGGATCGGATGATGTTCATGTTGAGGATGTTGTCCTAGAAGGGATAGTTGCTGAGGAGGATCCCATGGAGGATCCTGACAAGAATGAATAAAGGACCACTGATGAATTGATGACCATGGTTAGGTCGACTACCAGAGGTAGAATTGGTCGGTCACTATCGGAGGTTCGTTCAAGTTTGTAAAGATAGTAGCCCCTTCTAACGTGGCTTACTCGTAAGACTGAGAAGTTTGAATGGACAGAGAAATACGAGAACAACTTTCAAGAACTGAAGCAAAGATTGGTGACGACCCCTATGATGGCGTTGGCGGATGGAAAAGGAGATTTTGTGATGTGTAGTGACGCTTCGCATAAGGAATTAGGGTGCTTCTTATACAGCACAACAAGGTAATCGCGTACGCATCAAGACAATTAAGGGAATATAAAATTCGATATCCCCACCCATGAGCTTGGGCTCGTGGCAATAATTTTGCCCTAAATATTGGAGGCACTACTTGTATGGAGAGAAGTACGAGATTTACACAAGCCATAAGTGCTCTAGTGCATTTTCACGCAGAAAGAGCTCAACATGCGCCAAATGAGGTGGTTAGAGATAATCAAGGATTACGATTATGAGATTCTTTATCATTCGGGAAAGCCAATGTGGTGGCTGATGCCCTTAGTAAAAAGGAGAGACTCAAGATGATAATGTCTTTGAGAGAGTTTATAAGAGATTTTGAGAAAATGGAAATAGAAGTGAAGGTAACCGGAGACGGTACCGAAAAGCTGTTTGAGATTGCAAGACAGACCGAATTATTGGAAAAGAACATATTGTGCCAGAAAAAGTGATGAATGAAGGCAGAGAGCCAACAAATAGATATGAGATTAATACCGAGAAAGATGATAAGGGAATAATGAGGTATTCCTATAGAATTTGGGTTCCAAATGTTTAAGAGCTTAAAGATGAGATCCTAGATGAAAGTCATAGTTCAAGGAATAAGATTTAGGGCAAACCCTGAATGTGATAGTCAGGGAGGACGCCATCAAGATAGAAGGAACCCATAACATAATGAAGTGGAAAATGAGGATTTTAACGTATAAGATAACCCCAAGTATGGGAGAAGGATGAAACATTTCATACTGAGAAAATAGAAGTCGAGCAAGATAAGGAGACCCGAGACGGTACTCCTATATGGAAATTCATGGACCTGTCTAAACAGAACTTATACTTTTATTCCCAACCACCACCTTGAGGAAACAATGCGGTAGGAAATCCTTTCATGACCTTTAAGTCGCTAAGCTCTCAGAGTTCCAAGGAATAGTTTGACCCAGTCGAGGCAAGAGCCTGGCTAAAGGAAATATAGGAATTATTTGAGATTCTAAATGATTGACGAAGCACAAAAGACTATTTTTGTCACTTACCCCCGTAAGAGAGAGGCCACCCGTTGGTGAAAGGCCAAGAAAGGCACGGAGCCAGAGGTTATAATAAACTGATTAAAGTTCAGACAATTGTTTTCGGGAAAGTACTTCCCAAGGTTATGGAGGTAGTGTAAAAGCTTTAGAGCCAGAACAAAAGCGGACGAGTATGATGAATTATGAATTTAAGTTGTAAAAGTTGTCAAGATTCGTTCTGAGGACACGAATCCAGAATGACGGGATGTTTGAAATCAATGCTTATGTTGTGTTGTTTCATGTAATGGTTGTAATGGAAACGAAAATAAAAGATTGAAAAGGGAAGGAGTATAAAGGGATATAAAGGAAATAGAGTTGAGAAGTGATAAGGGAGTTAGGTATGGGAAACCCTAAGAAACCCTTGCAATAAATATAGAGAAGTGTGTCATCATCAGCGCGATGGTGACTGATCATGAGATAAATTCAAGGTTTGAAGGCGTAAGCGATATGTAAAGTTAATTCCCTTGAAGTTGACAGTATTCGATGAAAATTTGAGATAGATCGATTGATTAATAAGGAAACACAGATGGACTGAGGAGACAAGAAAGTAAGAAATTAGGAAAATTGGATGAAGGAAGTGACCTTCAAGAATGTGAAGTGTAAGACCGGGGGCATGATACCCAGAAAAGGAGACGCTAGGTATGAAAGATATCCCAACATTGAGATGACTGTTAAGATAAATAAAAGAGGTAAATGAGTAGTTAGAACTAAAAGGTTCACGTTGAACACGACAAACATCTTCTAGAACATCCCTGTTATCATTACTGAATCAGGCAAGAAAAGCGGATAACCGTTCTTATCTTTTGGAGGCCATATTGATTGACCTCATTTTGAATACAGATGTTATTGTGAAATTAGGCATATACTATCGAGGTGGGAATGATTGAATAAGATACCCTTATCAGGGATATATGACTTGATTTATTCATGGAAGGATGCATGTACCTTTTAAAGGTGGAATTAAGGATAGAACATCGGTAACTTAAAATGAATCCTCGGGGAATGCATAAAGGTTGGAATTCACCCTTAATAGGGATAGTGTGAGTTTTGACAGTATGAATTGGAAAGGATTAAGGTAATAACAACCTTTAAGAATCAGTGGAGAAATTTTTCAGAAGTATATAGACAATGATTCTGGTATTAATAAATGGTATCTTGATATGCCCTGTATCTAGGGAATACAGGAGGAACGATTCGAGGATAACCTTAGAGGTTTTACAAGGAGAAAGGTAATATTCAAAATTCTCAAGAATAAAAATGTTGATAAAGGAAATATGACATAATTATAATGATGCCAAATGGGGCACGTGTTAACCACGAGAAAGTATGGATCGAACCAGTAAAGGTCGAAATTGTTCAGGGCAATTAGGGCCTAGGATAAAAGATGTTCTAAGTATGATTGAGAGTCAGTCGTGACAGTGATTAACCTCTAAAGACTGAGGCAATAACTTATGGAAAAATGGTGATATTTTTTTTACTCATCAGATTTTAAGGAAAACATCTTCACACAAGCAGTGATTGGAAATGAGGTAGAAAATTTAGTGAAGGTGGTTGAAATGACATTGATTGTAAGGAAATATTACTATCAAGAAAGGCCAAAGAGGTGGCCGACACTTTAAGTGTAAGAGGACAATTATAGGCGCTCGTGCCAGAGGAATATAGTGATAATGGTTAAGGCTATGAAGGTTGTATTATGGTGTGAAAGATTGACATTCCTTCTGATGATTGTGCGATACTCAACCGTGATAGTAGTTGGGTAAAGATTAATTTTTGTAATCACCGTGAGCGGGCTATCTATCTTAGAGGGTCATATCTTAAGATAAGCCAGGACCATGTTACGAAAGGACTAAATGAACCTTTGAGCTTCATGTCTCCTAATAAAGACATATGGTTATTAATGGTATTAACCTGCTATCGTTGCTTTCATTGAAACTCTTATGCAATTTTATCTGCTTCATGTCATATGTACGTCAAGTTCAGGAGTGTTCTTCATGAATCATGAACGGTGATCATGTTACCTCCTTAGAAGAATTCGATACGAGATGTATGGACTCCGTATGGTTAGCTATTAAGACTTCATGGAAAATGAATGAATACAGTAGGTCAACGATGGACCCTAGTAGTGCAGGAATGATTCTGCGGGTAATGAGCCAATTAATTACAACCGTAAGAGTTGTATTTGAATGGATGTTGAGATTAAGTACCACTAATCGGGTTGTGGTGATGTATAAGTTATCATTGATAGACTAATTAGGTCGATTATCTACCTATTGAATACTTATTCCTTCTTATCAATAGAGAGTCGTATTACTATACGAGGAAGGTTGCAGTGCAAGCATAGAATTTTAGTAACGGTGATGTCTAGAATGAAAACCCAGATTCGATTTTCGATGTCGAGGGAGTTTCAAAGGTGATTGTGTATAAGCTCGAGCAAGAGCATGGGTCCATAGAATGATGGATGGAATAGTAAATATTTAAGCATGTAAAATGCGATGCTATAATACTTGATGTTGATATAAATACACATATGTTTTGTTCTCCTATATCAAACCTCTATAGTTCAGAGGTAGTTCCAAGCCAGATATTTGGTGGCAGTATATTTTTTTCTTTCACATATACAATTCTCTTCAATTCGTTCTTTTCTCTTCTTTTCATTTCATATAAGCTGAGAAGAACAACCCTTCCAGAAGGGGAGGTATTGCCGAATGACTATCTATCTGTGTGATAGAAGCCGAGTAGGATACCATATATTGTTTAATTGCTTGTCAAGTACTAAAGGCTGGCCATCTTCTGTACTAACTATGCAATGTAACAAGTGTTCCTGATCATAGTGATCTCTCAATAAATTCTTTTACTTCTATAAGAAGGACTAAGCTTTCGAAGATAGAATCAGCTGAAAAAGGAGTAGTAAAGTTGTGGTGGTATGCGGAATGGAAACACATTCGTGATACTAAGGTTGACGAGGTTATTAAAAGGTTATAGAACGCTAACGAGCAAAAGTATAACCAGTATAATATTAGGAACAGAAGGTAGTAGCGATTACGAACTGGAAAAGAATGGGTATTGAGAAGCAAAAGCTCTAATGCTAAAAGCTATAATGAGAGTCTGTGCAATAGACTTGAAAGAAATTGGAATGATCACTTAACACGGATTGAGTTTTCTTACGACAATAGATCTTATGTCATTATCGAGTTGTCGCCTTATGAGATCCTTGAGGGAAGATAATGTCGATCTCCCTTATGTTAGGATGAAGTTGTAGAGCGCAAGATGCTCGGACCCGCAGTAGTCCAAAGGACCAAGGATATAATAGATCTAATCAGAGGACGGCTGGTAGTAACCCAAGATGGACATAAGAAGTATGTTGATTTGACACGAAAGGACAAAGAATAGGAAGTAGGGGACCTAGTGTTGTTAAAGGTATCCCCTTGGAAACCCTTGGAAAGGATTGATGAGATTCGGAAAGAAAGGAAAGTTAAGTCCACAATTTGTCGGACCCTTGGATATATTAAGAAGTATTGGGAAGTTAGCATATGAGCTAGCCTTACCCCAGAACATGTAGCAAGTCATAACGTGTTTCACGTATCAATGTTAAGGAAGTGTAATTCGGATGCCAGATAAATAGGGGCATATGAGCGCATATACATGCAACCAGACGTAACCTATATGGAGCAACCAGGAAGGGTTATAGATTGAAAAAGGAACAAGTGCTTAGGAGAAGGGTTATCAAACTATTCAGAGTTTGATGGAAGAACCACAATGTGGGAAAATTTACTTGAGAGTTAGAAAGTGTAATGCTAAGAAAGTATCCCTATTCATTTTCTATCTGATTCCGGGACGGAATCCTTTTAAGGAGGGGAGACTGTAATAACCCCAATTTTTGGAATTTCTGAAACCCTTATGAATAGTGATTTTGCTGATTATGCTGAATAAGAAAACTTTTCATGCCACACTATGTAGGGGTTCTTTTATTGATATTCTGAGATTTTATTAGTACTCTATATGGTATATAAGTGTATGTAAAGATCGTCAGAATCCAATTCCGAACACTTTGATTTTTCCCGGAAATCCACCAGATACAGAAAGAAGTGAGTATAAGGTAACAGGATAAATAGGATTTAAATTCAAGGATTTTAAGAGGGGATCATAAAAAGGAATATAAAATATTGAGGAAGCTTTATGGGAACCCAAGTGATAAGATCCCGGATATGATTCCTCAAACGATAAACGAGAACGAAAGTTAAGCGAATCGTATAACAGATCAGCGGTCATTAGGCAAGCAATTAGGAGTTAATCAAGGAGGTTAGGGATGATGATGTCATCAAACCAACAAGAAGAAGACAAGTGTAACAAGATGACCTAAGCTTGATGACCTAAGCATGACAAGTGGGAAGGATTGGTTGGTTGATTGTGAGCCACACATTTTTCACCATGGTAAAAATTTAATTTAATTCCAAGACAAAAGGAAGCAACCAACCAACAAATATCATAACACAAATACAAATTGAAAGTTGACTTTCCCATTTCAAGAAGAAAGCTCTCGGCTAAAACAAACCCAGCAACTTCAAACTGCTATATCTCCTTCAATACTCACTCAAATGTTGTGTTCTATAGCTCGTTGGAAAGGTATTGAGATGGCCTACAACTCTTGTTCAAAAGTCTCTTCCAAATAAGCATGGTAAGACCCTCATTTTTACAGTTCTTTAAATCGGACTTTTAGAAACTTCAAAACCTAACTTTGTGTTCTTGATTTCTTTGGAAAGATCAAGCTTGTAGGAGGCTCCATAAGGCTTCCTAGTAACTTTCCACCCTTCAAGAAAGGTATAAATCTTCACACCCTTTAGTAATAAGTTTGAATGTTGAAGTTTGGAGATAGTTTGGATGGATGAGTAGTAATTTGAATGATAAGCATGATTCGAGCTTAATTGTTAAGTAGTTTAGTTGAATTTGGAGATGTTATAATATATGATTGAATTGAGATCCTTGAGCTTATTATGACTGAAATCAGTAGCATTGATTTGTATCTTGAGTTGTTGTTGATTGGTAGTTGGATTGATATGATTTGGAATGGTAAAAAATTTGGAAATCGCGTAAACATAGCCGTCGTAATGTCCGATTTACTTTAGATTGCTTTTGTTCATAACATTAGGACCCGAGAACTCCCTGCTAGGTTTTGACCATTGCCATGTTTAGATAGTCATGTTACGAGCTTCGTTTTGATATGTGGTTCGTTTGATTCCGATGTACGGTTTAGGAGAAACGGTCGTTTTAAGTAACGATATTTCGCGAATGAAACATTACCCCTCGCCTTACTTTGAAACATAGGTTAAAGACCTTAAATGACTAATTGGAGTATGAAACATTTATGTAAAGTGTAATAGGCAGTTGGTAAGACACTCGCGAAGGAATCGCCTTAAAACTCGTAATGGTTAATTTATTAAAATGGTGGCGCCGAGGGTACTCGAGCGACTTAAGAGAATCAGTAAGCGCAAAGCGAGCGTTAGAGTCTAATTTGGTTAAAGTATAGATTTACAAGTGACTTCGGTTTAATTCCAACTTATATGTTGTTTATAGGTTACCAGACTCGTCCCGAGCCATTTGTAACCCCCAGTCGCTCAGGCAAGTTTTCTACCCGTTATACTGTTGTTGTGATGTATATGTGTATATGCATGATCTTGTGATAAATGCATATTTGTTATTAGCAAATTCTTGCGATATATTGTAGCATGTGATATGGTATATATGCATGCCTGTTTCATATTCTTGATTTATATATCTGTTGGTTCAAATGCTTATTCGTTGCATAATACCTATGCTAGAGATAAGCGGGATTTGCGTATACCCTTAGTATAGGGGATCAAACGGTGAACTTTTTCTAAAACCGGGAGGCGAGGCTCCCGAGTATAATATATATTTATATATATATATATTGATATAGTTTTTAAAACTATTAATCGAATAAGGTTTATTCGATAACTTTATTTTATTTAATGAATATTATTACGAATATTCATTCGAGGGCTTATGACTCCTTTATTTTATTTAATTAATATTATTACGAATATTCATTCGAGGGCTTATGACTTCTTTATTTTATTAAATGAATATTATTTTGAATATTCATTCTAGGACTTATGACTCCTTTTATTTTATTATTTGAATATTATTTGAATATTCATTCGAGGGCTTATGACTCTTTTATATTATTTATTGAATATTATTTGAATATTCATTCGAGGGCTTATGACTCAGTTTATATTATTTAATGAATATTATTTGAATATTCATTTGAGAATCTATGACTCCGATTATTTGATGAGATATGTTCTTTATTTTATTAAAGAATAAGGTGTCGATGATCAAACTTATCTTTGATTATTCAAATAAAGATAGTACTTTCGTATAAGTATATCTTTGGTTATTTAATACTCATTTCAAGTATAAGTTTTAAAACTTCTACTTCAATTATTTTTATAAAGATTATTCTTTATGGGAATATTATTTAAATAATAATATTCAGATATTTTCTAATATATTGGGACTGATTTATTTCATTAAATCAGCATTACTCCAAACACTCTTTAAAGTGTTTTCGAGTCTTCAAAATGATTTTTAAAAGTTAGACCGGATCCCAAAACTCATTTTTATATTTAAGATCTTCCTTTTAAAGGGGATTTAAATACTCGTTCAAAACTTGAGGGATCCGGCTCAGTGGTGTATTTTACATTCGCAACGAGGTTGCTGTTTTGAGAAAACATCTTGATTACTTGCCCATCGTTCGGGAAGTAAGTTCATCTATTTGAGTCGGCATAAGCAACATGGGCTCAGTGGGCATCCATGAAAGTGTAAGTGGCTCAGTGGGAGTCCATCAAATGCGTAAGTGGCTGAGTGGCAGTCCAGCATAAGGTCCTATTGCGGCCAGGGTGATGACCAGTGGGGAATTCATCCATCTACTAGTAGAAAAGGTTACTTATTGGTATCTTTGCCTGATCAGCAAGATATCAGGTTTATGCCAAGGTTTTCTCCTTTCCAAATTCATTGGATATTGCAACTCTGTTTATAATTTTCATAACAGAGGTTTTCAAGGAGTGTATGAAATGTATATATATAGGTGTATATATATATCGGGATTTAATGAAGTATCTCGTAACTTCATTATTTATAATGATATTCAAAGATTGAATCTATTCAAATCTTGTCTTATAGTCTCATCTATGTGATGAACTTTTGAACTGATTATAACTTGAACGGTGGTAGTTCAAGTAATATTTGGAAAAGATATAAGTATATTGGGGTATCTTGTAACTTCATATTTTCAACTTATATCTAGTTAATGATTATCTTATGCATATCAAAGATTTTCAGAAAAATGTTGAGACAAGGGTGGATATATGAGATCACCTTGCAACGATATTTTTATACAGTTATAAACTGGAACTCTGTGTATATTATGCATGGAAGAGGACTTCCAAGATTTTGAAAAGTATATATGTATATATACTGAATATTTTGCGACTTCATCGCATTAAGATATCAAACTTGGTTCATTTCTTTTGACAAAGACTTTCATGAGTACTATGAGAAGGCTCATATATTGTTAATCATTATACATATTATTTTGGTGGGCTTGCTGCTCACCCTTGCTTTCTTCTTTTATCACACAACAACAGATAGAAAAGATGAACAGGACCAAGCTCCCGATTCGCAAGCGGTTAGAAAATGTTTCGCAGTCTTCTGAAAGCGTTGATGCCGCCGTAGTTGAGGTAGGAGCTACCAATAGGCTAGGTTTTCAACTATTGATGAACCAGACTTATGTATAATATGAATTGTAATAATGGCAAGGAATATGTAAATTTATTCAGAACCTTTTTAAGGTGTAACAGTTTATAATTGTGGAATATAAGGACTTGTGTTATTTTTTAGTGTTCATCTCTGAGACTATAACTTGTGGTGTGTGTGTTTATTGTGGGGTCACAGTACAGAGTAGTTGATTATTTATTAAGATTGGGTTTTATTAAGGGAAATGGAACTCGTGACAACCCGGATCCCTGACCCCGGATTTGGGGGTGTTACAGATGGAGCCAATGAAGATGATGATATGGAATATGTCAACCTAGCCCTGATGGCTAATTCTGATGAAAATAAAACTAGTTCATCAAGCAACCAGGTAATTACTACTGACCTCTCTCAGCTTTCTAATATTGAATGCAATGAAGCCATAAATGATATGTCCAATGAATTATATCATTTGTGTGTTTTCCTTAAATCACTAGCTAAAAAAAACACAAGAATCAAAGAGAATGATGTATTTTTAAGTGATAGGAATGCTGTGTTAGAGGGCAAGGTAATTGAGCTTGAAAAGATTAAAATCAAATGCTTGACTGTTGGGAGTGAACTAGAAGAATTTGTTAAGAAAGTAGAAATTCTTTCTAAACAATTAGAACGTGAGCAAGAGGTAATCAAGGCCTGGAAAATATCTAGGGATGTTAGTGCTCAAATTGTCAAGGTTCAGGGAATTGAATCACTCTGTGAGAATGCCTAGAAGAAAACCAAAAAGGAAGTTGAATTAATTGATGGATTGTCAACGGATGTGGAATCAACGGATGATGAAAGTTATCCATTGAAGAAAGAAAAAGAGCATCCGTTGAAGGCTCATCAATTAAAACAGGCAAGTGATTTTAAAAAGAACAATTCGAAAAATCTCAATAAGAAGTTTGGTTCAACTTCCAAGAACTTTGTCAAGGAAGAAGCTAGCACATCCAAAAATGCCAGTAAGGTGAATATATGACACATGACTTTAGATCAGTTGAAAAATAGGCTTAAGTTGGTTGAGGATAAAAAGGAAACTAAAAGAAAATCTAATAGAAATGGGAAGGTAGGGATTAACAAATACAACAATTATACACCTGATAAGTATGCTCCTAGAAAAAGCTGTGTGCATTGTAAAAGTGTTAATCATCTATCTGATAACTGCAAATCTGTTAAGAATGCTCCCATGCCTTTAACTCCTTCCATGCCTAACATGTCTATGTCACCTCTGCATGCTATGCCTGTTATGTCTCATCAGAATCCTCATGCACATTTTGCAAACATGTCATATGTTAATAAACCTTATTTTACTGCATTCAGTATGCCTCAAATGCCATACAATATGCCTATGTGGAATAATATGTTTGCACAATCTATGCCTTATCAAATTCAACCAAATGTGCTAAATGATTCTGTGACTAACCCTACACTTCAACCAACTGCATCTGAGATCAAGGTTGACCCAAAGTTGCCTAAGTCAAAAGATGCAGGAGGAATGAAGTCTAGGAAAAAGACTAACAAGGCTGGACCCAAGGAAACTTGGGTACCAAAATCAACTTGATTGATTTTGTTGTGTGCAGGAAAAAAGAAGGAATCTATGGTACTTGGATAGTGGTTGTTCAAGGCACATGACAGGAGATTTCACCCTGCTCACAGAGTTCAAGGAGAGAGCTAACCCTAGCATAACCTTTGGAGATGACCGCAAAGGGTTCACTATGGGATATGGCTTGATTTCAAAGGAAAATGTCATCATTGATGAAGTTGCATTAGTTGATGGTCTCAAACACAATCTATTGAGCATCAGTCAACTATGTGACAGAGGGAATACTGTTTCCTTCAATTCTGAAGCCAGTGTTGTCACAAATAAGAAGGACAACAAAGTGGTTCTAACTGGAGTTAGAAAAGGGAATGTGTACTTGGCTCACTTCAACTCTACAGATGCAGAATCAATTACTTGTCTTTTCAAGAAAGCAAGTCCAGTTAAAAGTTGGCTATGGCACAAGAAGCTGTCCCATTTGAATTTCAAGACAATGAATGATCTAGTCAAAAAGGACTTAGTTAGAGGAATGCCTCTGGTGGAATTCACAAGGGATGGACTGTGTGATGCTTGTCAGAAAGGAAAGCAAAAGAAAGTATCATTCAGTAAGAAGCTTGAATCAGCAATTGATGAACCATTACAACTGCTACACATGGATCTTTTTGGACCAGTCAATGTATTGTCAATTTCAAGGAAAAGACATTGCCTAGTGATTGTAGATGATTTCTCAAAGTTTTCATGGACTTATTTTCTTGGATCAAAGGATGAAGCTAGTGAAATCATTATCAATCATATCAAGCAAGTCAACAATCATCCAGATTTCAAAGTAAGGAATATCAGGAGTGACAATGGAACTGAGTTCAAGAATTCAACCATGAAGTTGTTTTATGAAGAAAATGGGATCATGCATGAGTTCTCAGCTCCAAGGACTCCACAACAGAATGGTGTGGTGGAAAGGAAGAACAGGTCACTAATTGAAGCTGCAAGAACAATGCTTGAAGAGTCAAAGCTCCCAACATACTTTTGGGCTGAGGCTGTTAACTGTGCATGTTACACTCAGAATATTTCTCTAATCAATCAAGCAAAAGGCATGACTCCCTATCAATTGTTCAAGAGAAGAAAACCAACCCTAAACTTTCTTCATGTCTTTGGTTGCAAATGCTACATTCTAAGGAATCAACCAGATCACAAAGGAAAGTTTGATGCAAAAGCTGATGAAGGAATATTTGTTGGTTATTCTGTTGGGAAATCATATAGGGTCTACAATATAAGAACCAACATTGTCATGGAATCTGTGCATGTTGTGTTTGATGATAAAAAGATTGATGGACTAACAGATGAGGGACATCATGAAGGACTCAAATTTGACAACATTGAGATATATTGTGATGATAGTGAAGATGAGAATGATGGAGAAGGCACCTCGAAAAGAATTCAAAATCTGCCTTTGGACAATGCACAGAATGCTGCATCCGTTGAAAGTCATAATTCAGCTTTCGTTGATAGAAGCAATGTAGCATCCGTTGAAAGACAAAGTGCATCATCTGTTGAAGTTCATAATGAAGCATTCGTTGATCACAGTCTGTCAACGAATAATCATTTCACTTCACCAAGTAATAGAACTCCCAATTCCTTTCAAAGGATCAGCAACTCAGGGGGAGTTTCAACCAATCAACATTCTATCTCACATCATGACAATACCGAGGCAACCTCATCTAGAGCTAATCTACCACCTCAAAGGAAATAGACCAAGAATCACCCTTTTGAATTGATCATTGATGATGCTACATCTAAAGTACAAACTAGAAGGGCTACTCAAGATGAATGTCTATATAGTAGTTTTCTATCACAGGAGGAACCTAAGAGAGTGGAAGAAGCCCTATTAGATCCAGATTGGATTTTAGCAATGCAAGAAGAGTTAAACCAATTTGAGAGGAACAAAGTATGGAAGCTGGTACCCAAGCCAAAGAACAAGAGTTCTATTGACATAAAATGGGTGTTCGGAAACAAGATGGATGAAAATGGCATTGTCATAAGGAATAAAGCCAGATTGGTTGCTAAAGGCTATTCTCAACAAGAGGGAATAGATTTTGATGAAACATTTGCTCCAGTTGCCAGACTTGAAGCCATCAGAATCTTTCTAGCCTATGCAGCCCATGCCAATTTCAAAGTCTATCAAATGGATGTCAAGAGTGCATTTCTGAATGGAGAATTGGAGGAAGAAGTTTATGTAAGCCAGCCTCCAGGATTTGAAGATCCAAATTTTCCAGACTATGTGTATTATCTGTTGAAAGCACTCTATGGACTAAAGCAAGCCCCTAGAGCCTGGTATGAGACTTTGTCAAAATTTCTGCTAGATAATTATTTCACAAGAGGTACTGTTGACAAAACTTTTTTCTTTAGAAATGTTAATGGCTCTACAATACTTGTTCAAATTTATGTAGATGATATTATATTTGGTTCTACAGATGATAAGCTTTGTAAAAGTTTGCTAAGTTAATGCAAAGTAAATATGATATGAGCATGATGGGAGAGCTAACTTATTTTCTTGGTTTACAAGTTAAACAAGTTAGTGGTGGAATTTTCATTAGTCAAACTAAATATATTTATGATCTTTTAAAGAAGTTTGACTTAATGGATTGTTCATCTGCAAAAACTCCCATGGCCACTGCCACCAAGCTTGAATTAAACAAAGCTAAAAAGTCTGTGGATATTTAAAGTTATAGAGGCATGGTTGGCTCAATCTTATATTTAACTGCTAGTAGACCTGATATAATGTTTTCTACATGTCTCTGTGCTAGATTTCAAGCTGACCCTAAAGAGTCTCACTTAGTGGCTATTAAAAGAATTTTCAGATATCTCAAAGGGACTCCAAATCTAGGAATTTGGTACCCTAGAGAGTCTGGTTTTAATCTAATTGGCTACTCAGATGCAAATTATGCAGGTTGCAAAATAGACAGGAAAAGCACAACTGGCACTTGTCAATTTCTAGGGAATAAGCTTGTGTCATGGTTCAGCAAGAAGCAAAATTATGTTTCTACATCAACAGCTGAAGCTGAGTACATTGCTGCTGGTAGTTGTTGTGCACAGATATTATGGATGAGGAATCAACTATTTGACTATGGGCTAACTGTTGATAAAATTCCTATATTCCGTGACAATACAACTGCCATTGCCATTACTGAAAATCCAGTGCAGCACTCAAGAACCAAACACATTGACATCAAGTACCACTTCATAAGGGAACATGTGATGAAAGGTACAGTGGAACTTCATTTTGTTCCAAGTGAAAAGCAGATTGCAGACATATTTACCAAGCCACTTGATGAATCAACTTTCACAAGATTAGTAAGCGAGCTAGGTATGCTTAATTATTCATAATTTCATGGTCCTATTGCAATTTGTATTCTAGCCTGAAATGAATTTGTTGCAAGAACAAAGTTGGCTTTCCATATAGTTCATGTCTTCAATGGATATTCCCTATCCGTTGAAAGCCAAAATTGTTCTATTAACAGATGTTCATTATCCGTTGAAAGACAAATACATTTCTGGTAGTTTTATCCTTCAACGGATAGGGTAGTTTTAGCCAAAATTGTTCTATTACCATGTTGCTGAAGGTTTGGTCATAATTAATGAGAGCAATAAACTCAAATGTTGGGCACAAGAGAAAAGGGTCCTTGCAGACCTTTTGAGAATTAACCTCAACAGCCAGGTGCCATTGGTATATTTACCAAGAGTTATTTGCAAAATGCATCCCCCTGGTTTGGCCGAAATGCGTTTTTTTACCTATACTTTAAATAACTGCATTTTGCATCCCCTAACTATTTTTGGCGCGACAAATTGCACCCTTTTCGTTAATTTTGTTAAAATTCTCAGGGGTATTTTTGGAAATTAAAATATTTAATTATAATTATATTATTATTTAAGCTTTTTGACCCTTTAAATGATACCTTTCAAAAAAAATTAAAATACGGAAGTTGTAGTGAACGAAAAAATCTTTTCAAAACAATAACTTTCAAAATTATCAAAAATTTTACGAAGCCAAAATTAAATTAAATCTATACTTAATGAATTTATTAAAAAGAATTATAAAAAAATATATTTCAATTTTGAACCTTTTTATTTCAGGAAGATCTTTTCATTCCCTATAACTTTTGTTCTTTAATTTTTTCCAGAATGTATCGTTTAGAGGGTCAAAAACCTTAAATAAAGATCTAAAAATAATTAAATATTTTAATTTCCTAAAATACCCCTGAAAAATTTAACAAAATTAACGAAAAGGGTGCAATTTGTCGCGCCAAAAATAGTTAGGGGATGCAAAGTGCAGTTATTTAAAGTATAGGTAAAAAACGCATTTTGGCCAAACCAGGGGGATGCATTTTGCAAATAACTCATTTACCACTAATGAATGCACCTCAGGTAGGTGAGGTAAATAATTCCGCAACTCCTACTTCTTCCAACCTCATTGTTTCTTTGCCTTCTAGTGTGGCAATGGAATCTGTGTCTTTGTCCCAACAGATTCCTACCAAAGCCACCAAAACTAAAATTCCAAAACACAAGTCAAAGAAAACCATCTCTGTTGTTTCTCAAAAGACAACAGTTGTAACAACTACCATAAACCCTGAAGGGAGTGAACAGGGTGTGAGTGGTGAGGGGAGGGGTGAACATAAAAAAAAACCCAGGATAAGGTGGGAGAGGTGAGTGGTACCCTAGCCAGCCAAGCCACAGTCTCTCAAAAGATTGTGATGGTTCAAAAGGATTCAAACACATCCCTAGTTGCATCCTCCCAAAAGGATGCAGCTATTGAAAATAGTCCCCACCCAGGTACACAGAACAAAAGAGGGAGGGACACTGAAGCCACACATTCACCTATCAAAGCCTTTTCAAGAAGAAAGAAGGCTAAAACCCTAGTTTCAACACAGGGGGCACACACTGCACAAATACATCCACCTGTATCTTTGCCTTCTCAAATTCAGCTTGATGTGGCTCCATCAAATGTGGAGTCACAGCCTCATTCTCTCATAATAGACACACATCAATCACCAAATTCTCCATCACCATCTCTGGATGTGGATATGATATTCACATCAGTTCCTGATTCTCCCTCTTTAAAACTCAGGGAGGAGCCCCACTCAAATCCTGGTGATCATCATCTTTTAGATGATTTGTTGGATCATCATCCAATTCTTTCAGACTTAGTTGAAGAATCTGTGTCACCTCACTTAAAATCAATCCACACAGATTCAACTATCATGTCACTTTCAATATCTACTTATTTTCCTTCTTCAATGGATATCGCTCATCCGTTGACAAGTGGTTGTTCTTCAACAGATAAGCTTAACAGCAGTTATCGGTTGATGTCATCAGTTTCTACTTCAACGGATACTCCCTATCCGTTGATAGTCTCTACACATATATCTGAATCAATTCCAAGTGTAGAAGATATGGTTATTGTACAATCACTTCTAGGATTGAGGGAAGGGAAGGATAATTTGAGTGAGAGGCTGGGTTGCTCCCAGGAAAAAGGAGAGGTTGAGAGTCAAAATATGCATGCTATTTCTTCCAGCATGGCAAAATTGAGTGAGAGGAGTGCCACCTTAGTAGGTGAGGGTGAGGGTGTGAGGGTGTGAGGGTGTGTGTGAGCCAGGGGGAGCCCTTGATGCAAGAATATAGAGAAAATGAGAGAAAAGCAGGTATAGACACTATAAGGGTGGATCCAGCCATTGCTAGTGAGTCAATGATTGTGGATGATGCTGAAAAGGGAAGACAATTTCAGTAACATTACAAAGCTGAAATTGATAACATTTCCTTGGATGCTGACACTTTTACTCATCCTGTTTCAGCCTATCAACTGTTGGCTGCTCAGGGCATTGTGGAGGCAGAGCAGACTTTGAACATAGTGCACACTTCAGAATCTCTTCAAAGAGATAAAGCTGCTGTTAATAGGATGCCTTCTCAAGCTGGTGAGCCATCTGATGAATTTGAAGTAAATTCTAATGATGATGACTCTGTTTCTTTGGATGGAAGCATGAACTTAGGGGGAGATGAAGGCCCAAGTTCTATTCCAAATTTACCTGAATGGGCGTGGACAAAGAAATATACACCAGGACAGTTTGGTGTATCTTTGGTCAAGCAGGTTATGGCTATTCAAAAGGCCCTTCAGGAAACTTCAGATGCTGGTACCGAGGCTATTCTTCAAGCTCATCTAGACTCTCTGCATCTCCTGCAGTTGCAGCACATCAGACAGAATTTGAGTGTGGATGAACTCAAAAAGGATATTGCTGACTTGAAATCCTACAATTCTGAGAAGTTGGATTCAGTCATGCCTTATGGTACAATGCAAGATTTGTTGCTGAGATTGAGGAGAGAATCTGATGCTGACAAGAGGCTGGCCAAGTTGGAAAATAGAGTTCAAGTCATTGAAAACCTTATGGTCACCATTCTTCAAAATCAACAATCTCAGACAAGTCTACTATTGCAGCTGGAAAAAGCACAAGGCTTGACCCCTATCCTTGATGATAACAAAAAGGGGGAGAATAAAGGGGAAAGGGAAGGAGAGCCATCAACAAAAGTTCAAATATCTAAAGTGCTAGTTCCTGCCATCACCACTTCTCCAACACCTCAAATCAAAGGAAAGCTTGATGGAATTGATCTAATCCAGAAAGCAGCACCTGAGATGAAAGTCAAAGAGCAAAGGAGGAGAATTGATGAAAGGATGCAACAAGTATTTGGCTCTACAACCTTAAAATCACAATCTATGAAGCATAGCACAAAGGTGGAGCCAATCATTATGGAGCTCAAGCCAGTAAGGAGGAATAAGGTTGGAGAGACTTCTTCAAAGAATCTGAAACCTATGGTTCTCAAGCCCAACAACAGATGCAACAAGGACTCTACAAAGAACCCTTTAAGCCTTGCTCAGTTAAAAGGAGTGGATTTTCCTCTTCCAAAGCCTGATGAAGACAAGGTTTTAGGTGGTAATATCATAAAGCACAAGGAGACCAAGGATGTGGTTGAAAGAATGAACATGTCTATTATCTTCAGAGAGGGAAAGAGTATCTGTGTGATACAAGGACATCCCAAATTCTCAATAACCAAGAGGGAAGAAACCAGAAGGTTGAAGGAAGAAGCTGAAAAGCTAAAGGCTGACAAAAGAGCACAAGCAAAGCTTGAAAAACAGCTAAAGTCAAGTCAAGCTGAAGAAAAGAAAGAAATTGAAGACAAGGGTGAAGATGTAGGTATGAGGGACATGTTTAGTGATGATGTGGAAGAAAGAAGTGAGGAAAGAAAGGAATGGCAGAAAGGGAACAAAAAGAAGGCAAATGCAAAAAAGAAGATTGTAGATGACACTGAGGAAACCAAATCAAAATCCAAACCACTACCTTCTATTCCTAAACCCATTGTGCCTGATCCCTACATAAATATCCATGGTGAAACAATCACTCCTAAGGAGGAACCAATTGATTGGGACACTATCAAATTACCCACCTTCCTAACCACTTCTCCACCACCAAAGAAACAGAAAAGAAAAACCAAATCAACTCCTCCCATAACCTCAAGCAAATTCATTCAGAAGCCTAAGCCTAAGCCACAAGCCTCAAAGGATGATTATGTTCACATTTGTGACATAAAGGAGTTTACAGACATTGAACTCTATTTGGATGAGCTGGAGGAAGTAAGGGGAATAGATGCCTACAGACAGCTACCGGAAAGACTAGTGTTCAAATACAAAGGAAGTGGGGAAAGGACTTGGCCCCTTTACAAAATTCTGGATGAAGGCTATTCTACCTTGGTTAGAGTCTACTCAGCTATCAAAAGGGATTCTGGATTCACCAGGACTGCCAAAACTGAGATTCTCAACAAAATTGCCAGCATAAGGAAAACTTGGTGGGAGCCCAATGCCTTGCCTAGAACATTACTCATCCCAGAGCATGGAGTTACAGTTCATAAATCACCTCATTGGTTGATGGAGTTCAGAGACAATAAAGGAGTCAGAAGATTTTTCAGACTTGAAGATCAGCTCAAGATTGCCAGTAATGAAACTCTCAAGGATATGCAATCTAAGTTGGACATCAATGAAGAAGATGATGCTGAATTCTACAGACAACTCCAACTCCAAATAGAGGAGAATGACAGAAGGCTAGGGAAGAAAACAAGGGATCAAAGGAAAAGGAATTAATCTGCTCAGGCTAAAAGAGCACCCTTGGAAACAATTTAATTCTTTAATTCTATCTCAGTATATACACTTTTGCAGCACTTTTGAATTTCTACTTTATTTCAATTCATATGTTTAATAAGTGTTTTATTATCATCAAGTTAAACCCAAATTTATGCCTACAGTTCTAGTAGACATAAATAGGGGGAGATTGTTAGGAATATGTGTATTAGTTTGATGATAAGTTCAATAAAACACTTAAGTAGAAATCTGGTATTTGTAGCCTCAACGGATAAGACCATTCTGGCTATCCGTTGAAGGAGTAGCTTTACTTAGAAATAAGTTTAGTATTGTAGCACATTTCATTCTCTGTATTTAAGTTGTAATTCTTAGATGTTGTGGGAAATTATAAGTCATGTTGACTACTAGTGGATATGCAAATAGGAGGGCTAATTGTAAATATTTCATGCCTTGTAATTTTGTATAAATGAAGTAGTATCAACTGATATTAAAGGCCTTCAACGGATGAGAAACAAAGCTTCAACAGATGTCTCTAAAGCTTCAACGGATAACATCCATCAACGGATGAGTGCTTCAACGGATAAAGCTTCAACTGCTAATGCATCAACGGATAAAGCTTCAACGGATAAAGCTTCAACGGATAAAGCTTCAACGGATAAAGCCATCAACGGATGAAAGCTTCAACGGATGCTAAGTTCAATAGCAGTTGATAGTGATAATTCATAAGCTGACAGAGGCACATGGGTTGACAGAGACAAACTGAAATGTGGCAGCCTCTAGGAGGAATCAAGAAAAAGCAGTATTTCCATTCTGGTGCAAACAAGGAAGTATTCAAAGATTCACAGCTAAACCCAAATTGCATTAGATAGAGAAATGAAGAAGAAACATGTGAAGAATCTTTTAATTATATTCTACGGTTTTGTCTTCACTTGTAAACTTGGTGTTATATAAACCAAGTAGCAGCTAATAATTAGATAGTGAATTTTTCCAGAGCTGTTTAGAAAAATCCAGAGAGAAAATCATCTAGTTTGTACTAGGACGCAGCTGTGATCAATTCTTTGATTCACAAATTTTCTGAAATAACACATCTCTGGTGGAACAACATATCCACCAGAAAAGTTTTTAAGTTCTTTGTGTTCTTTACATTTGTGCTTGAATATATATCTGTCTGTATTAGCTTAAAGCAATTCACACATATTTGTTCATCAAAACACTTAGTCTTAGAAACTGCTCAAAACTTGAAAAAGTTTTGAGATTTACATTCAACCCCCCTTCTGTAAATCTCATTGTTAGTCCACTGGGAATAACACTAATATTACCAGGAGATGGTCAAACTTCTTATTGAAGACCATCAGAGATAAAGCAAGAATTTCTGGTTCAAGATTTACATAATTCATTCCATGTATTGTTGAAGATGATGGAAGTGAAATTCCTATGAAGAAGGATTCTACTAAGCTTGAGGTAATACTGAAAGAGAAATGTATATGCTATAATGAAGACTCTTCTCATCCTAGGGTAATAAGACTGGACAATGGTTTAGAAAGAAACCATATCTCTGCTTTAAGGACTGCAATCTATCAGATTGGAAGTCAGAATAAAGAGATGAAGCAAGTCAAGACTACATTCTCTCAGGTCCTGAGGATTAAAGAAGAAAAGCTGATATCACATTTTGTTAAGAATCATTATAGATTCAGATTGACTCAGTGAGACTGGTAAAAGCTACAAGGACTATAAGTTATAGTTAGTTATTCAGTTAAATTCTTTATGCATTTGAACTTAAATATTTTTGACATCATCAAATCTATTAACTTGTATATTTTGCATAATTTATAAGTTGGGGGAGATTGTTAGATATATTTGAGATGTCATGTCTAATATGTTTCATGTTTAGTTTTCAGATCTTAACAAACAGGAAATATCAGGACTTACTGGAATCCAGTACTTACTGGAAGTCGGAACATAATATCAGGACTTAAGGTCATATCAGAACTTAAGTACGGTAGGACTTACAGTTAAGGAAGGAAGCTGATTTAAAGTGGAAGATCGAGACTAAAACAAAAAAAGATATGCATCGAAAGAATTATAAGACTGGAAGACTTGTATAAGATATCTGATTGATATATTTTAGGAGACATAATTATATTCCATATCAATTAGAAGTTATCTTGTAACTGTGTAGTATATAAACACAGACATAGATTTACACTATATGTGTTATAATTATCGAGATACATTATTCATTGTAACCTAGCAGCTCTTAGTGATATTTGTTCATCACTGAGAGAGAACAGTTCCATTATAACAGAGTTTATTATATTGAATATATTTGTTTACAGTTACTTGTGTTCAAGATCGATTTGATTGTAGTAACACTGTATTCAACCCCCTTCTACAGTGTTGTGTGACCTAACATAAATAACCTTATTATTTTATACTAAAATATATTTACAGGTTAGGAAAGTTTCATAAGATAATATCAGGAACATTTTTATGTTTATAATATAGAACAAAGTTCAGTGGAGACCTCAATTTTTGTGGAGACTATATCCTGACCATCCATTTTAACCTAATCCAACGGTACACCTTTTAGTTTTTTTTTAATTTTTAAAGAATAGGAGGGTGTAGAGACTGATTACACACGTTGTTCTTTTCATTTTTAACCAACTGTGTGTCAGTTTCTATTACTCTGAAATATAAGATAACAGTTATTTCTTGTGCAAAAATCTGATCCCGGAAAAATACATACAATACATACAACATCCTGTAGTTTTGTAAATCTATTTTTTTGTTTCACCAAAAGTTTCTCTGGGAATTTTAAAAAAAATTGTGTTATGTCTTCAAATCAAGATGTTTTTTTGTCTACTAACGAGGAAGCTTCAGGTTTTTTTAGAAATATCTAGATCAGATTTTATGTTCTGCACAGAAATATCTTGTATGGCGTTCTTTTGTTATAAGATTTCTCATTAGTTATATGTAATGAGATCTTGTCATTTAAATTATCTTTTGTGTGAATAATATCTAGGTTCAGGTTCATCTCCCCACGTTGAAAGCTCAGACTCCGAACAACCAAGTGCAGTTTCTGAAAGTGAAAGCTCAGATTCTGATGAAGGTACCGAAGACATAAACAATGATACTAATTCAGACTTTACGTGTTTTATTGATATGAATGGTACAAAGAATTGGATTCCAAAATATGAGGACAAGGACAAGCCACATACGAATCAGTGCTTCCCAATGTTGGAAGATGCATATGTTTTTTATAGGAACTATGGCAGAATTTATGGATTTGATGTTCGTAAATCTACCAAAAAAACTGACAACAAAAAACAATTGTTGGCTAAATATATACAGTGTAATAAGGGTGGATCCCCCTATCAGAACAAATCCAATAAATCGGATGAAAATGGCGTTGAGGAAAAGCAGATTCGTAGAAGAACGAAATCTCGCAGATGCAATTGCAAAGCATTGATCATTATGAAACCTGCGGGACCTAGAGGTATTATGGTAATGAGTTTTATCGAGGAACATAACCATCCTCTAGCATCAGGAGCTGCTAGAATGTTTTTAAAATGCAACAGAGATGTGTCAGTTGAAAACCATAATTTTATAATGGATTGTTCTAAAGCAAAAATAGGTGCAACGAGATCTCACGCTTTAGCGAAGGAAAGATTTGGATCGTATGAAGATGTAGGCGCAACTGTTATTGACTTTAAAAACTTTTCAAGGGATGTAAAAGCTCGTATTGGAGATCATGATGCCGATATGATTTTATCCAAATTCAAGTTGAAGGAGACATCTAATAACACATTTTATTATGACTACAAGGTTGATACAAAGGGTCATTTGACAGGTCTTTTCTGGACATATGCTATTGGTCAAGCTAACTTTGATGTATTTGGCGATATAGTTTCGTTTGACCACACTTTTCGGACTAACAGGTATATGTTAATATTCATATCTTTTGTTTAGTGCAGCACCTTATCTGTTTATTAGTTTCTAATATTCAACACTTTCATACATCTGCAGCACCTTATCTGTTTTTAGTTGTTAGTGCAGTATTATTCAACAAATTATATCGTATTATTTTAATAGATTTCAAGGATTTCACTATTTTCAAGTTTGATAGATTCTGATATTTTTATTATTTTTTGCCTTATCTTAGATATAACATGGTTTTTGTTCCCTTTACCGGTGTTGATAATCATTGGAAAAATGTAACTTTTGCTGCTGGGCTTTTGGCGAAGGAAAACTATAAAAATTTTAAATGGCTTCTACTTGCTTTCAAGAAAGCAATGGGACGTGCACCACCTTGTGTCATAACAGATCAATGTAAAGCCATTAAAAAAGCTTTGGGTAAATGGTGGAATAAGGCAAAGCATAGACTTTGTAAATCCGATGAGTCGCGTTTAGTTTCCCACTACGTCTCCGGCCTAAGATATATATCATAAAATTTTAGTAAATCACATACAAATAATGCTACCATTTAATAGATACATAAACTTATACTAATGTTTATTAAGAAATATTACTAATTGGTTAACAAAACAAAGTAGTCATTCATGAACATATAAAAAACATACTATCACTCATGATTCTGTTTGTTCTGCATGTCAAGTTTTGCACCAACTGTAAAAAAAATCTAATTAGAATGAAGTGTTCTGCTATCTCTTTGCCTAACTCAAAATTGTAGTTTGAATTGGTAACTGCTTGCAGAATATTTGGGAGTGATGATGAGTTGAATATTTGGGAGTGATGATGAGACGACTGTTATAATACCCACATTTTCATTTTATAACAGAGCCACACATTGTCATTGAATTTTGCAACTAATTTCAAAATTGCCATTTTCTTTGTTTAATTTTGAGTCACACGAGGGTAAATGATCCAATAATTATAAAATATGTTTTCATACCAAATAGATTGGGTCTCCATAGAACCCAACTCTTATAATATATATTTAAAAAATATAGGAAAAGAAAAGAAGAGATTTTAAAAATTAAAAACACCAAGTCGAATTGGAAAACTCGTGACAGCCTCCATCCCCAGTTGATAAATAAAGCAGGCTCTATATAACCCCTTAATGCCCCAACTTAAAACCCTAGCTCTCTGATATTTTTCAAAACCCTAGATCTGATAAATTACACAACAATGTCGATGTCGAAGAGTTCAAAGATGCTCCAATACATCAATTACCGTATGCGCGTCACAATTCAAGACGGTCGTCAACTGGTAGGCAAATTCATGGCTTTCGATCGTCACATGAATCTCGTTATCGGCGATTGCGAAGAGTTCCGAAAGCTTCCTCCTTTAAAAGGCTCTAAGAAGACCGACGAGCCTCGCGAAGACCGTCGCACTCTCGGCCTCGTTCTGCTCCGTGGCGAGGAGGTGATTTCGATGACTGTTGAAGGTCCGCCGCCGCCTGATGAGTCACGTGCACGTGCTGCTGCGGCGGCGAATTTGTCGGGACCGGGAGTAGGGAGAGCGGCTGGGAGAGGTGTGCCGACTGCGCCGATGGTGCAAGCGCAACCTGGATTGGCTGGACCGGTTAGGGGAATTGGTGGACCTGCGCCTGGAATGATGCAACCGCAGATATCGAGGCCGCCGATGTTGAATCCGCCTATGCAGTATTCGCAACAGGCGCCTCCTCCTGTTATTAGGCCTCCTGGACAGATGTTTCCTGGGATGAGGGGACCGCCACCACAGATGCCGCCTCCGCAATTTGCTCAGAGACCTGGTGGACCGCCTGGACCGTATCCTATGCCTCCTCCGCCTCAGTATGGACAGAGACCGATGGGACCTCCTCCGCAGATGATGAGAGGTCCTCCTCCTAGGCCTGGAATGGTGCCGCCTCCTCCTGGTGGTGTGTTTGGACCTCCGAGACCTGGGATGCCTCCACCGCCTAATCCTCAACAGCAGCAACAATGATTTGGTAAATTTTCGTTAATTTAGTTGTTTGTTGCGTTTCTTTTTAAATCTTGGTAGCGTATTTAGGCAGAAATATGAAGTGTGGGTTTCTCTCCCCCCTTGCTTTTCGTTTCTTTATTAACCCTGTGCAAGGAGGGAGGGGGTTAATGCCCAAACTACTGCACAATTTGGGATTTGTCGCATTAAGTGTCGTTTATAGTTCATTTATCGGTTACTTTTTCATATTATTATTTAATATTTTGTTTTGCAAGAATGTTATCACCATTTTCAAAACTTTTTAGGAAGAATGCCCGTAAATGGCTGGTTTGGTCTTCTGGTTGTGTATATGAGGATTGATTTAGTTTTGTGGCATTGACCTCAAACTTTGGACACTATGCTCTTTAAGCAGAGGGGCCATCTCAGCTTGGCTATTCTTCTCTGCCATATCAGCGCAGTTTTATTAGACCTAT
Organism: Apium graveolens; assembly: GCF_009905375.1. NCBI lineage: Eukaryota > Viridiplantae > Streptophyta > Magnoliopsida > Apiales > Apiaceae > Apium > Apium graveolens. The sequence goes on along the minus strand of NC_133652.1, from coordinate 140,466,682 downwards.
ATATAGATTTTCTGTTAGTTTTCACTCTGTGCTAGCAGAATCCTAACAAGTTGCCAACAAAACATGAGTTTAATCAATTCCTCCCTCTTTGCTAATCACTTCATATTTCACGTCTTACCAACAAGTTAAATTTGCCTTGCCAAGTTTCTGGGAAATCATGAGTTGTGACCGAAGAAAATTTAAATTGTAAATGTAAGTGCAGACACCATGGTTGTCACCTCGATGAGTCGAGGCGAGTCAACGGACCTCCCGCTAGTCGACTAGTCGTAGAGTAGTCGACAAAAAATATGACTAGTCGACAAAAAATAATATATTATTATAAATTAAAAATATAATATACATATATATCCACACACACAAATGTATATATTATGTATTTTAGATTTCTAAGTTCTAGGTTCAAAGTTCCAACTCCTTCCACAATGTTTTATTTAAGATTCTAAGGAATTAAGAATCCAACACTTGGAGAGAATGATGAAAAAACTAGAAGAGTTAAGAATTGACAACAAAGAAAAGTACTTGCAATTATCTAACATTTTAGTACAACAAAGAAAAGAATTTGCAATCATGTGAAATATGTAACAATTAATCAATACCAATTGTCTGAACAAAGAAAAGTATTTGCAATCATGTCAAATATGCAAAAAAAATTATGCAGATTTTTTTTGACACCGAGCAGCTCGACTAGTCGACCGCTTAGTCGACCAGGCGACCGAAATATCGACATTTAGTTAGTCGACATGTTGAGTCGACATCCAAGCATCGCTTAGTCGACTAGTCTGCGACTAGACTAGTCTCCGACTAGACTAGTCGCGACTAGTCAACCGACATGACAACCATGGCAGACACACAAGTGAGACCTTTACACATTCACATAATTAGACAATATAATAATAATTTTAAGAATAATATTATAGAAATTCACCGGAGACCTGCCTTTTCTTGTTACTCCCTCTGTCCCTTTGAGTTAACATTTGAAATGAAGTGTTCGACACGCATTTTAAGGCTAGTATAGTTGTATAACTTATTTTGAAAATTTTCTTTTTTTGAATAAAAGTTTAAACATTTAATATTTATTCAGAAGAAAAAAATTTAAAAAATAATTTATGTAACTATAGTAGATACCATATGTAACGCTGTATTGCCCTTCGTATCAGTCACATTCATATATATTGTTGAGGGATTTGCCCTAATTAGCCCCGTCACCACTTTTATGTTCTGACCTTCACAGCCATTTGTAAAGATATCTGCCCCTTGTCAGTTAGTTTTGAAAGTCAACGCTCTTTATTTAAAAGGGCCTCAACAATCTCCACATGACTATTTTTTGCTGCAGAATGCGAAAGTTTTTTTTTCTGCTTGCAACAGTTGTAAAGAGGTTTTTGTTTGTACATTCTATTAATTTATAGTTAGATAGATTTCAGTCATTTTACTTGTGTCAGTGTTGAAGTCAATTAGATGGATGCTATAGAAAGATACATAATACTTAAATTTTGTATTTATCGTCAGTTAGTTTATATACTTGAAAGGTTTTACCTGATCAAATAAATAATTTATGACTACAAGTGAAGTAACTTGGTAAGCATGTTAACTTCATTGTTCATATTAACAATCATAAATTAATGGTAGAGGCTAGTTATTATAATATAAGTACATCTCCACATTCAAAATAACAGAGAAGGAAAGTATTAGATGCAGAGATAAGAGATTTGTATTTTTACCTTTGTTGGTTTACTTGAGTCGAAATTGCCCGAGATAACATGGATTTTAATAAAATGTTTTCAAATTGGGGAAAGAAAACTGTTATTTTAGCAACGACCGTTTTGAAGTTGCGTCCAGGATTTCCTATCGCACACAGATAAAGAAACTAAAAAAACGTGCGGCGCCATTGACTAAGAGAAGTTTAGGCACAGCAGCTACATGGTATTGTAAATGTCTTAAGAACGACAGTCAAATTTGTGATTAGTGATTTAGTACCTAATAGAACTAGATTAGAAAAAAGACGGAGCATAATAAAATGTAGAAAAAACGTACAAGTTAAAGCTAGTCATTATGTCTATCAATATAGTATGATCATCAAAAAATAGTCAAGTTCATTGATGGTAAAGCCAGCTTATACTTTGATCACAGAGTCCGATTTTAGTTAATTCCCTCATATTAACATTTTTGTTGACCTGGTGTAGCATTACTCCATCTTTCTGAAATCGAATAACAATCCATCACTTTCATGAAATCATTGTTTTTAGGACAATCCTACAATATCATAGATTATCTGTGCCTCCTGTGGTGGGAAATACAGCAGTGTGTTAAGTGCCTAATTCATAAATTCAACACACAACCCAAGCAAATTATTAAGCAAATATGTGTCATTTCCTTGATGAAATTCTTTATATGATTATTGATTCAGAACTCTTTAAATTATTATTGACATGCATTTTTTGCGGTTCTGTGCGAAAATCTGTTCTATATTGTTAACATACTAGTGTTTTGTTGCAGGCTGGCTTGAACCTAGGAGTTCTTAAGGAGTAGTACGGTTGGTGTTCTGTAGTTTGTTTGGCTGCTTCAACGTCTTGAACTGAATATTCTGATGGTTTGTATTAGTGAATTTTTATAATTGAATAGGTATTTTAATGTGAAGTTTCCTTTTAGCACAATATGACATGGATGTATCTTTTGGCAGAAACTCTTCAACTGAAATTAAGTGGCATGTTTTGTGATGTTAATGATTGTGAGTATATATGGGGTCTGTGCAGTAACACACCCCATATCTCCTCTCTCTCTCCCCCCTCTCTCTATCTTCTTTATCTCTAAAGCAACTAATGCTTCTTATTTTTCTTATGTCTATTACAATTCATAAACTAGCAATCTAATGCCATATCAAGTTAGTTTGTTGATCTGTCAATCTCTACTCCATCTTTGTTTGGATTCCTATCGGGTTCTACTGGATAATTTTTTATGTATGATGACTGATTGTTCGATTGTCTTGATTTGGTTTACAGGAATTTTTTAGTATTTGTAAAAAATCATATTAATGAATGTAAAGCATCAACATGATGTTACTCTTTTAAGTTAATAACATAGTTGTTACTTGTATTGAATTTATTTGTTATTGATTGGAGTATATGAACAGAGTATATGAACATACCGAAATAAGTTTTTTCTACTGTAAAATTAGTGTCTACTATTATTATAATCGACAGATAATGTTTTTTTAATTATATGATGAAAGTATAAAAGGAAATGAAGTTTGCTGCAGTTGATGAGGGCAGACTCAAGGTACTAATAAATTAGGACAGGTTAAAAGAGTTGATTGTTATCTCAAAGCCTCCCTTACGTTTTTCTCGGGCAATCTCGAGTTTGTTAAATGTTGCGATTGTGTAGCAGATACGTGTGATCTACAGTAATTTTGTATTCAGACATGTAATAATGAATTATCGATGTTAAGAATTTGTGTTATTTGTTTTAACATGACAATCTTTCAAGAAAATTCACCTCCATTTTTTTCCCCAGAAGAGAAAAGACGATTTCTTATAACTTTATTGAATAACATCCCATCTGCACCTAATTTTTTTTATTTAAAATTGACGGAAAAGGCTGGAAATACAACCTCAAACTATATTCATTAGAAATCACTCATCACATGGACTCATGGAGGTGCATAAGAATGTAAAAATTTCTCGATATTCTTTAAAGAAATTTACACCATGAAGAAAGCCAACTTGACTATAATTGTCCCCTTTTTTCTTTTCGGGCCACTCTATTTTCCCTCGACCATTTCACCTAGCAAATTAAGCTATTAGCTTCATATAGCAATTAGCGCTAGGTGATAATTTCAGATCACCCCAGATCCTCTCCTTATTCTATCCGGACTCAAACTTTATTTGGACAATGATGAGGGCGGTTTGCGGTGTAACTGTGAGGTGGGCACCTGCAAAACAGAGTCAGAGGGGGGTGACGTCCGCGCGGCGTCACCTCCAGTGTGAGAATGAAAAAGGATTTTTTTAGGAGAAAGGGGTAAAACGGGAATTATGCGAATATATTGTAGTGTGTGTATAAGTGTATATCAGAGATGAAGTAACCCCTAATACTCTTTTTGTTCAGCCTTTTATAGATTTTTCATTAGAATTTAGGGATTTGTACTTTTGATCTAGACTGTAGGTGTGTTTTGGACTGTGGGACGCGTGAACGTCCATGATGAGCTGGGGTACTACTGGATCCGGACCGTAGGAAGGTTTCGGAACCTGGCCACCTGGGCGGTGTAAATGTTGTCACGTGTCGTGGGGGTCTTCCAGGTTTATTGCTTGACGGACCCAGACTTTTCTTATTGGGCCCTGAGCTTCTCTTATTGGGCCCTGGACTCTTATTAACGAGCCTATATTATTCCGGGCTATCACTGGGAGAATTGGCCAGCTCCAATGAAAATCCTGCCTGAGGTGTGGCTAAATTTTTTTACTGTACATGTCTACTAAAAAGGGAAGAGGGGATATAAAACTGCATTTATCGGGTTAATCTAGAAAACCTAAACAGAAAACAGTAGATATACTCCATGTTTTGCTGAAACTTAATACTTGGTGTATCTTGAGTAGTGCTCAACACCTATGTTGTTTCTGTTGCTGCATTTATCAAATTCATCATGCTTCACCCTGTCCTCATGGTAGTAGTCAGTCGATCATAGCCACTCATGGCAGTGAAACACTCATAGCTCCCAGCCTCCCACTCTGTTTGTCCTCATTCTTAGCTTGGTATGTCTGCTGATACACATTCACCCGGTTTACACTGGAATTTGAGTAACCGATATCATAATCACCAAGAGCATGTACTTCTGCCATCTACATACACCATGAGCCAAAACTATTAGACATTTCTTATGGACAACACTCAACACAGACCAAATGTGTAGGATAGTTTATAATCAATTTATCTTCAAAAAGAAAATGGCTGATTATGAACAAGATTAGATGTTAACTAAAACTTTTTTTAATGTTTCTTCTTTTGCTTCTGTTTTCTTGCGTTCTTCTGGACAATTTTTGAGAGATATATGAAGGGCTCGCCTTCTCGTTTTCCGTTAACGACTTATCTGCCTTAATCGCCCGGATCCCGGTCACCAATTCCGACTTCTCTCTGGCCACCGGAGCTCCGACCGGTGCCAAATCGGAAAAATCAAGACACTCCCACACATTGGACGAAGACAATTGCACTGCAATCGCCATACACGAGATATGCCAGGGTGTGACACAGGTGCTACAGGTGAGCGTTTCGTTAGAAGACGACATCGTTTTGCGAATGAGGCACACACCTTCGTTGTCGTAGGGGAGTTGAGCCATTTGAATTGAGAGATGGTGTAGAGGATTGTAGTGAAAGAGGTGTTTGGGGTTTGGTTTGGGTGTTGTGTGTGTAATTTGTGCTTATATCTGTATACAATACTACTACTACTGTTAGAGAGAGGGGGGATTGAGAGACCGGAATATTATTCCGTTTCGTTTTTGGATAAATGGCTAGGGCGAAAAAATAGATCGGGGATTGAAGGTAGTATTTCGAGGAAGAAATCGAGTTTTGGGAGGTTGCCGGAATATGGCCGGCGGCAGCCGGACGACGGTGACGATTGGCGGCGGTGACAGTGGTATTTGGGGTGTATTTAGGGTGCATTAATGTAACGAATTTTGCTCCTTTAATTCAGTTAAAAAGAGAGTTACAAATCTAGAATCTATTTAATTATTTGATAAATATTTTAATGAGTGTTTTGATTGAAGGCTTTTATTGGTGGCCTATTTGAGGATAAAATTTTGGCCTTTTAGAGGAAATCTTGTGCCAATTTATTGGGCTTATTTTGTGCCAATTTATTGAGCTTATTTTGTACCAATTTATCGGGTTTGTTTTATGCCAGTTAGTGGGCTTGTTTGTGTCTAACTAATATTTTGGTTTGATTTTATGTTTTTATTATGTATTATATATTTATTTTTGTTTTATAATTTTATTAATTATTTTTTAATATTTTTTTGTCTCTTTGGTTTTATTTTCAGGATGGTAAGAGAGTTAATGGTATCAGATTTAAAGCTCAATTATGTTCTCGGATTATAAGATAATGTTGAAGATATGTGAGATTGCCCGCGCAAATATCAGACACTAGTTTATTCTTAGTTTTGTATAATATATTTTAGTGAGTACTCTTTTTCCCCTCATGAGTTTTTTTCCTGGTGGATTTTACTCTTGAGGGGTTTTAATGAGACCTAACTGTGAGTTATCTGATCGGACATTAAAGCGATATTGTCTAAGTTTCCAGGAGCATTTGCTTACTTTTCGGTTAGATGATATACTTAGATGAATGAAGAAAATTTTGTCCCTCTGGATTGTATTTTTGATTTTTATCAATGAAAATATTTATATTTCTGAAAAAAACCTAGATACCATCCAAATTGATGATACACATGAATATTACAAGTGCAAGCAGAGAAGTACAAATTCATAGTTAGCCTTAAGTAATTTAGCTTCAACCATACTTGGCCTTAAACGAAACTTGTACTCTCCCCCAATGTTAGTGACGTAGAATTAAAGTGAAACATTAAAAATATCAACTTTCCAGTATTGTTCAACCTTCCCCATGCTATATTGTGTTTGACAAATGTTTCTACCGGAGAAACAGCGACAAAGATCCTCTAAACTTAATACTCAAATAAAATGTTTCAGGACCTTGAACATATGACCTAGAAGATACAAATAGACATCTCAGATAGACACCTGACTTCATCAGCAACAAAAAACTGCTATATCTAAAAAACTTCATTGTATTAAAACACTCATAAATACGAATGCAACAAAATCACTCATGACTATATTTAATCTTATAGATTAGACGTAAATTAGTAGTCAATCGCTTAGCATGAACAGTACAAAAAGTCGAAATAAGAAATATTTTTTGGGACGGAGGGAATATATTTTGGAAAAAGTGTAGCAGTACCATCACTATTAAAATTTTATGTACTTTAAAAATTATAGTTCAAATCACTCTCTTTTATTCTACGTATATTATCGGGTATTGACCCTTTCTATCACAATTTTAGAAAAATGGCCCAAAATCTCAAAATTCGGAAAAATGGCCCTTTTTATCACTTGAAAACACATTTTTTATTTACGTGTTTACAAAACGCATTTTTTTAACGTTAAATTAATTTTAGAATATAAAATAAATTTTAAAAAAATAAATAAATAAGTGAAATTTTGAAAACGCATCTAAAATGTGCGTTCATAGTGTAATCGAATGATAAACATGCGTTTCCAAAATAAACAACGCATTACCTTCAAATTTCTGCAGGCCCGGTTCAAGGCCCATTAACAAAACCAATAATTTTAATTGTTTGATAAACGCAAGTTTTAGTTGCGTTTGTGTGTGATAGTAAGGGTCATTTTTCTAACTTGTGATATTTTGGACCATTTGCTCCAAAATTGTGAGAATAAGGGCCTTTTTTTCTATATTATCCAACTTTCATGCGTAAGTATGTACTTCTTTCTCTTTCGTCTATGTTAGGTAATGAATTACACACAGGGGGTGAATGTGTTTTTTCTGATTTTAGGCTTTTCTTGAAAGATAATGGTTGAACAAAGTAAATTTAATCTTGTATAGAAAAGTGTTCATGCATAAATTAAACTTGCACAAAATAAAGAACACAGATCTTCAAAACTCACTTAATTTTTGTATTAAAAATTAAGATATTTTGCTACAAAATTTCTAAGCTCTTCGAAGTTAAAGAGCTCAGCTTCTTCTCGAGAGTGTTACAAGAATTTTTTATGTTAGGTCACGCACACACTGTAGAGGGGGTGAATACAGTGTATAGTACACTCAAATCGAACTTTAAGAACTTAAGTAACAGAAAACAAACTTTATTGAAACAATAAACTCTGTTACAGTATGGAACTGTTACCTCTCAGTGACGAACAAATATCACGAGAGCTGTTAGGTTTACAATGAATAATCTTTTCTAATAATGATAACACTTATAGTGTAAACCCTATGTTTGTGTTCATATACTACACAGTTACAAGATAATCGCTAATTGATATGGAATATAATTCTGCTTCCTAAAATATATCAATCAGATATCTTTTCTTCCAAGTATTCCATTCTTCACAGAATTCCTTCTTCATGCATATCTCTTCTTATGTTTATCTCAATCTTCTTTTCTTTAATCAGCTACTGTCCTTATCTGATTATCCTTCAGCACTTAAGTTCTGATATCTATCTTCTGATAATTATCTCCTGATAACATACGTACTGATATCCTTAAGTCCTGACTTCCAGTATAAGTACTGATCAACAGTTAAGTACTGATTTATCCTGTTCAGTAAGATCTGAAAGCTAAACATAAAACATATTAGCCATGACATTATCAAATATATCTAACAATCTCCCCCAACTTGTAAATTAACATAATATACAAGTTTAACAGATATTTGATGATGTCAAAAACATTAAGTACAAATGCATGAGAATTAGACTAGATAACTACAACTTACAGTCCTTAAAGCTTTTACCAATTTCAACTTCTGATAACAACTTCAGTCTGTATAAATATCAGAATTTAAGCAGTTGTAGATCTTCGACTTGGCTTCTTCATTTTCTGATCTCTCTGATGTCAGGAGTTGTTCTGAGATAGTTCTTCAACAAACATTTCTCAGCATATCTTAGTTCATCAATCATTCTCCTTTTAACATCTTTAAGCTCTGCAGTATCTTCACCAGTTTGAAAGATTGCAGCTCTGAGATCATTGATCTTTGCTTTTCTCAACTCCTGATCTAGTCTTATGACATAAGCTTTGTCAGACTCTAGATTGAATTCAAGTCCCTTAATACCAAGATATGTTCTGATCTGTGCAGTATTAGGCTTCATATCAACAATATCACCATTGTGATCTCTGTACTTTGGAACATATATGTTGTCAGACTTAACAGAATAAAGCCTTTTCTGTCTCTTAATCTGTTCTTTTAAGTAGTTTGCAGCAGTCCCTGTTATTCTGTCATCCACTTGAAGTAAGAAAAGTACATGCTCCAATTCTTCAAAATACTTCAATGGAATGACATTTTATCTTATATGATAAACCCTACCATCTGTCATGAAATACAACATGATATATTCTTTCAAGTATGTATGGTAAACCATCTGTACAGATTCCAGTTGATTCAATCTCTCAGGAGTTGCTCCAATACCTGGTTCACTCAAGGAAGTTGGATCATTGGTAGTGTTGTGTACTCTTCTTTCATCAGCACTTCCCAATCCAGTTTTATCTCTAGCTTCCTTTCCAGTAACTACTCTTGCTTCAAAACCACTTGCAGTAGTCTTCAAAGATTGAGTCTGTTTTACTTTAGTGAATCCTGGTAGGAGTGTCTTTGATCTATTTTCTGATATCAAGTTAACTTGAGCTCTGTCAGATGCTTCTTCTGAATATCAGAACTTACAATTTCTTGACTCTGAACAACTTGAGCCATGTCAGAGGTTGTTTTAAGAACTTTTTCTTGAAGTCAGAGCAAGATCATCTTTTTTATCAGTAATTTCTTCTTCCTCAGGAGGTACATAAACCTTGATAGGTTCACCAACCTTTTCTTTACCCTTGGATCTTGGATCTATCTGTGGTTGTGATCTAGCCAATGTTGCTTCAGTATGTGTCCTTTCTTTGATCACAATGCCTTTGAGTTTTGGAAGTGACTTTTTACCAGAAGCTTCAGATTTAGATGTGACTTTCTCTGATTTAAGTCTGGCTTCTTCTTCCTTTAAACTTTCCAAGTCCATTCCTGGATTTTCTTGAAGAAATAACTGTCTTGACATTTCCTCATCAAGATCTAAAAGTTCATCAGAACTTAACTTTTTACCAGCAGCAGAACTTATTCTTTTCCCAGTATCAGAACTTGTCATGTGACTAGCTTGTCTTGATGTAAACCTTCTACCTTGACTATGAACGCTACCCATTCCAGAGTATCCTTGATCATCATTTCCATCATCCTTTCCTTGCAGTGTCTTGTTAGTTTTGCATTTGGACTTAATTACCTTCTCCCCCTTTTTGGCATCAGCAGGTAGTAAAAGAGAGATAAGTAATTCCACTGAGGATTGGATTTCAGTAAGTTGAGATTGCTGAGAAGCTTGATTTGTCAGAATGTCATCAATCTGAGCTTGTTGTTTCTCTTGAGTTTTCTCAATATAAGCAATCCTGTCAATGGTAGGTTGAAAGAACTTTTTCTTATCAATTTTCCAAACTTGTTCTTGTTTGATAAAGTTCTCCTGAATCTTGTGTAGCTCTGCATGAGTAGTTGAATGAAGACCTTGTAGATGTTTAGTACTCAATGCAGTGACTCTAAGCTGGGTTTTAAAATCATCAGAATTTAACATTTCATCAGCTTTAGTCAAGTGCTCAGCAAGATGTATTGCAGTTGGAACACATGAAACTGAGTTCCATTCCTTAGTCCACTCCTGACCTGCAGGAGTTTCACTCCAAGATACTGGTGCATCCCTGATAACAAACTCCTTTACCAGTTCAGACTTAGGAAGAGTCGGTTGAGGAGTATGTCCTGAAGGACCTGCTCCAACTTCATCAGCATCTACAGTTGGAGCAGCTTCACCAGTATCTCCAGCATTTGCAGCATCAGAACTTAAAGAATCAGTATCTTCTGATAAGACAACAGTGTGAGTAGCAATGGAGGCTTCAGCATCCTCTAATTGCTGATCTGATACTAAGTTCTGATCAACAGCCATATCCTGATGCTCACCTAAAGTCTGATCATCAGCATCTTGATGCAGAGAAGGTGTTGTTGATAACTCTGGAGTTTGAACAGCATCAGTAACAGGTGTTGTGGAAGGATTATTTGCTGTTGGAGCTTCTAAAAGAAATAATTCAGACACAACCAAGTGTTGAACCTCAATATCAGCACTTGTGCCTGGATCAACAAGAGACACAGATGGTGAGTTAGCCTTGTCAGATACAGCTTCCTGAGATGGAGTTAATGGAGAAGAAGTGACTGGAGCAAATTCCTTGTCTTGTGAGATCAGAGATTCCTGATCCCCTTCCTTAGCTGCTTCCTCTTCATCATCTGAAACTGGCCTTTGTGCTCTCTATTTCTTGTACTTCCTTGTTGATGTGGATTCCTTGGGAGTTTCAGGAACTATCATTCGTCTAAGCCTCTTTAGAAGCCTAGAACCCCCAATTTCAGAATCCTTCTGAGAAACCTCTTTCTCAGCTTCAGAAACAACAGGTTCTCGAGAAGAAACCTGTTCCTCAGAATCAGATTCATCTCTCAATACAATCCTCCTTCTCTTTTGAGATGTTTGAGGAATAGTTTTTATCATCTTTGGCTTGGAGGATGAGGGTTGAACAGTCTGTGAAGTAGAGAGATAGGATTTGAGATAATTCCTGAGGGTAGGTTGAGTAGAATGAGTGGTAGGTGCTGAGGATGATGGTTTTTGGGTGTTTGTGGTTGGTTGGAAATCAAAGTAAACAGATCTATAAGTATCAGGATCAGCATTTACTAGGATCTGTTTTACAGACTGAGGAATCTGTAATGGTCTAACCACTTTTTTCTTAGTATCAGCATTTACCAGATCATTAAAATATCGTTTTGCAACTCTAAAAGGTGGGGTTGAGGAACTGACTAATTGAGGTCCATCAGTACAAAAAGTATATAGAAGTTGACAGAATCTAGCAAAATAGACAATATTTCTATTCTCTATCATCCTATCCCCAATAAAACCAATTATTCCAGTTGCAAAATCAAAATGAGTTTGATGAATAATAGCATACCCTATGTGCTGACTTAGAATTGGGATAGCATCAAAATTCGAACATTTGTTCCCAAAAGCTTTGGTGATGCAGTCAAAGTAGAAACTCCATTCTCTTCTGATATTAGCCCTTTTTAACTGCCCAAGCTTTGCCAAACTCTTTTCATATCCCAAATCAGCCATTAACTCATGAAGTGCTGATTCCTCTGGAGTTGAAAAAGTACAATTTTCTGGGAGATGTAGAGCTTTGCGTATTGTACCATGAGTGACTACATAAGATGAATCACCCACTTCAAAAACAATACTGGGAGTGCCATGTTTACCACCATCATCAAAGTGCCCAGTCCGCCAAAACGTCAGAACTTGTTGACTCGAAAAGACTTCAGGCTGTGTTAATGCGTACCCAATCTCACTGTGTGCAAGAAGATCTTGCACAAAATGCAATTCAGATGGAGCTTCAGCATGATCAAGAATTGCAGCATAGTTGTTTGGAACAAATTTAGCTCCATCAATGATTAAATCCTTTGGTGCCATGTGAAAAAATATTGAGATTCAAGTATGCCTGTTAGGTGTTTGAGATAATGTCTGTATGAAAAACCAATGTGAGAAAGAAAGAGAAAGAGAGTAAAAGAAAGGAGAGAGATAAAATATAAAGAAAATAAAAGATTAAAGAAATCTTCTCTCTGTTGTACTTATACTCTGAATAAAAATGTTACCGTTGGACACCTGTCAGACATGCAGTAATAACGGACAGTTACTGGGCTCGAGAAAACAGGAATCATTACTTACCCAGTTGCCTAGTTTCAAGGAAAAACCGTTCCATTTATCAAGAGAAACAGTTTTAATTCAAAATTTAAACCGTTAGCACTGATTGAATTATTTTTCACTGCATCATTGAAATTCTGAAAATACATCACATGAAAATGACCAAGATAAATTAGATATATAAGTGCTGAAAATGAATCAGAACTTAATATAAAACAAAAGTTATATGGTCATCAGAATATCAATCAGGATTTATCAACACAAGATAAAATAACTCAGAGACAAAATCTTGAAGTAAAAACAATTTGCATTAATATATCAAGACAATACATTTATGAAATTACATCAATACTTATACAAGATTTTCCCTAAGCTTCTAAACCTAACATCAACAGCTTTAGTCCTAGCTAAGAAGCCTGACAAAGCTGATGATGAAGAAAAACAGGAAGAAGACAAGATTAAATCATTTCTTCTTCTTCCTACTCTCGACAAACAGAATGGCGAGTCTGATGATTCGCTCTTGCTAGCGGAGAGCTTCCAGCCTTTCCTCCTCCAATCGCTCCAGATGGCGATGGTAGTCCATATAGAAGAACAGGAGGCGTGTCAGTACCTCCTGTGGGACAGAGTCCCATATCTCCTCAGGAATGGCTTTGACATGCCATTCCTGCTGCCACTCGGCACAGCTTAGTTCCATATTGAAGTTTTGGTAGTTCAAAAACATGTTGTATCTGACCATTGTGTTTTTGAAAGAAGAAGTATGAAGATAAGTGTGTGAGAAGAATTTGATGGAAAGACTGATGTGAAGTGGCTGCTTATATAGGCAAGAGAATGGCAGGAGACGCAAAGAAATTGAATGCTGACAGATAGAATTAATTCTACCTCATCTCCCTAGACTTTGAAAAAGAATAACAGTCATTGGAAAGAGGAATCATGTTTTAAAACGCACAAGAAACAAGAAACAGTGGACTGTTCAAGGACGAATACCATTAATCCTAATCATAGTGACTATTAATCTTCCACTTCAACATATTCTAGTTCGAACTGAGACTGTTATCAAATTTTATTCACAGATAAGCCAAGTAAAGGATTAGACTGAGAAATCAGAACTTAGACCTATACCAGAACTTAACAGTCATCAGAACATAATTTCTTAACTCGAAAAAGGAATGCCCATCTTAGTAAATCCTCATACAAGTTCTGATTTATAGACGTCAGAACTTAAACATCAGAACGTGTAACTAGAACTTGTCCTCAGAATTTGTGCAATAATGACACAATGACTGTTTATCTAAAATAACATAGACCACCACAGAAATTTTCATCATTCAGATGGAGTGATTAGTGTGTGCATTAAGCTAAATAACAGACAAAGAGTAAAGTCTGATTCACTTCAGTACATCTTAGAAATAAGGCATAACTAAAATTTTGCTAAAGAGCTGTCATTGTCCTGAAACCTACTGATGAATGAGTTTATGCTTGAGTCCACCTCAACTGTTTTGTGCTAATTTTATGCATCTTTTGAAATTCTATTTGACAGTGGCTTCTCAGTGTAAGTGAGTCACGACTGTTTATCAGAATTTATGCTATTATCAGAGTATTTCTCCAGTAATCATAGAGTGTGAAAAGTCACCAAGAAAATATTTTGCTTTTCTAATGCATATTTACTTAATACCAGCAATGCACTTGGGTCGTCCCTTCCACATTTTTACTCTAGATCTGAAAGGAGTACCTGATTTTATTCTTTGATCTTTTTGCTTTTTCTTTTGATAAGTGAGGTTTATCAGCACTTAGTACATTCAGCAGTTTTACTAGTATCAGAACTTAACAGATGAGTAGCATTATTCTAATTTGTGACTTAGTAATAAGATATACAAAGTAAACTAAACTAAGCTCAATTATCAGAATTTGCTAGTGTCATAAGATTTCCACTGAAATAATTACTTCTTACATGGAATCATTTGTTTATTGAAGACTACTAGGTCAGTATCTAGCACAGTTATCCTCATAGGATTGAATAGGTACTAGAACAAATATATCACTTATCAGAGTTTAGAAATATATATCAGACAACATTCAGTACTTAAAGACATTTATCAATTAAGCACAGAATATACAATGAGATTAATTTTGTAAATACTGAGCATAAAGTCTGATAACACAGAACAAGTCTAAGCAGATTTAGAGAAAGAACCTGAAACCATTCGAAGTTCATTTACCAATCTTGTAAAAGTAGCTTCACACAGTGGTTTTATGAAGATATCTGCCAGTTGTTGATCTGTGGGAACAAAATACAATTCCACTGTACCTTCATCCACATGTTCCCTGATGAAGTGGTACCTGATGCTGATGTGCTTTGTCATAGAGTGTTGAACTGGATTACCTGTCATAGCAATAGCACTTTGATTATCACAGTAAATAGGGATTTTGAAATATGTTAACCCATAATCCAGTAACTGATTCTTCATCCAAAGAATCTGTGCATAACAGCTTCCTGCAGCAATATACTCTGCTTCTGCAGTTGATGTGGAAATTGACTTTTATTTCTTGTTGTACCAAGAAACCAATCTGCCTCCAAGAAATTGGCAGCTTCCACTTGTGCTTTTCCTGTCAATTTTGCATCCTGCAAAATCTGCATCTGAGTAACCTATTAGTTTAAAATCTGATTCTCTAGGATACCATAATCCCAGAGCAGCTGTTCCTTTAAGATACTTAAAGATTCTTTTTACAGCTGTTAAGTGAGGTTCTCTTGGATCTGCTTGAAATCTTGCACAAAGACAGGTAGCATACATGATATCAGGTCTACTAGCAGTTAGATAGAGTAGAGAGCCAATCATACCTCTGTAGTCAGTAATATCTACTGATTTACCGGTATCCTTATCCAGTTTTATAGCAGTGGCCATTGGAGTGGATGCACTTGAACAATCTTACATTCCAAATTTCTTCAGCAAGTTTCTGGTGTACTTGGTTTGACAAATAAAAGTGCCTTCCTCATTCTGCTTGACTTGAAGGCCCAGAAAATAGCTAAGTTCCCCCATCATACTTATCTGATATCTTGACTGCATTAGTTTGGCAAACTTCTTGCAAAGTTTGTCATTTGTAGATCCAAAAATGATATCATCAACATAAATCTGGACCAGAAGTAAGTCCTTTCCATGGTTGAGTTAGAACAGTGTTTTGTCTATTGTCCCTCTGTTGAATCCACTTTCCAGAAGAAACTGAGCTAAAGTCTCATACCATGCTCTAGGAGCTTGCTTAAGTCCATAAAGTGCTTTATCAAGCCTATAGACATAATCTGGATGTTTGGTATCTACAAAACCTGGAGGTTGTTCAACATATACCTCTTCCTCCAATTCTCCATTGAGAAAAGCACTTTTCACATCCATTTGAAAGACAGTAAACTTTTTGTGAGCAGCATAAGCCAAAAATATCCTATGGCTTCTAACCTAGCAACTGGTGCAAATGTTTCATCATAATCAATTCCCTCCTGTTGAGAATATCCTTTTGCAACCAGCCTTACCTTATTCCTTGTAATTATGCCATCACTGTCAGTTTTATTTCTGAATACCCACTTTGTACCAACAACAGATCTATTCTTTGGTCTTGGCACTAGGGTCCAGACTTTGTTTCTTTCAAATTCATTCAACTCTTCCTGCATTGCTTGCACCCAATCAGCATCTTGAAGAGCTTCTTCCACTTTCTTTGGCTCAGTCTGAGAGAGAAAAGAATTGTAAAGACATTTATTTGAAGTACCTGTTCTAGTTCTGACACCTGCATCAAGATTTCCAATTATCAAATCAGGTGTATGTGATTTTGTCCACTTCCTTGCAGATGGAAGGTTTTTTCTAGAACTGGATGCTCCCCCATGATCCATGCTATCTTCATTTTCATTTTCTGATGCTCCCCCTGAAACTGTGCTCTCTGAGTTGGATTCTTCAGTATTTAGATTTTCAGCACTATCAGAACTTGGCTTATCAGAACTTGACGAATCAGAACTTGAAGAGCCAGATGCATGTTCTGATGTTTCTTGAGATGTGGTAGGATCTTGAGTATGCTCCCCCTGCATAGGTGCATCTTCCTTTGACGTAGTCACCACAGTTTCAATAACATCAGAGTTTAATCCATCAGAGTTTATAGTATCAGGACTTAGACTGTCAGGATTTTCAGTCAGAATTTGAGTCTTCATTTTCAAATCTCAGCTAATCATGGTCAATGAAATCTTCAAGACCAGTAATCTTCTTGTCATCAAAAGAGACATTGATAGATTCCATGACCACTTTTGTTCTCAAATTATAGACTCTGAAGGCTTTTGTGAAAAATGGATATCCAACAAAGATTCCTTCATCAGCTTTTAGATCAAACTTTGATAGCTGTTCAGGATGAGTCTTGAGAACAAAACACTTGCATCCAAATACATGAAAATATTTCAGATTTGGCTTCTTTTTCTTCACCATCTCATATGGTATTTTTCCATGCTTGTTAATGAGTGTTGCATTTTGAGTAAAACAAGCAGTCTGCACAGCTTCAGCCCAGAAATAGGTTAGAAGCTTTGCTTCTTCAAGCATTGTACGTGCAGCTTCAATGAGAGTTCTATTCTTCCTTTCAACAACTCCATTTTGCTGTGGAGTTCCAGGAGCAGAAAATTCCTGCTTTATTCCATGGCTTTTGCAGAACTCTTCCATTATCAAATTCTTGAACTCAGTGCCATTATCATTCCTTAAAACTTTCACAGAATCTTTGACCATTTTATCTAGATGTTTGATATGATCAATCAAGGTTGATGCAGTTTCACTTTTTGTATGCAAGAAATATACCCATGTGTATCTGGTGAACTCATCCACTATGACCAACACATACTTCTTCTTTGCAATTGACATGACATTTACTGGACCAAATAGATCAACATGTATTAGATGATAAGGCTCAAGAATTGATGATTCAGTCTTGCTCTTGAATGAAGATTTTCTTTGTTTGGCTTTCTGACATGAATCACAAAGACCATCAGGAGCAAATACTGTGTTTGGCAATCCTCTCACAAGATCTTTCTTGACCAGTTCATTTATATTGTTGAAATTTAAATGAGAGAGTTTATTATGCCAATTCCAGCTTTCTTCAATTGATGCTCTACTCATCAGACAGATTGCAGAACCATCAGTACTTGTTGAAAGCTTAGCTTCATAAATGTTACCACGCCTGTATCCTTTCAGAACAACTTTGCCTTTAGATTTACTCACAATTTCACAGTGTTCTTCAAAGAAATCAACATGATAACCTCTGTTACAGATTTGACTTATACTCAGTAGGTTGTGTTTAAGTCCTGAGACCAGAGCTACTTGTTTAATTATGACATTTCCAAGATTGATATTGCCATATCCCAATGTTTTTCCAATGTTGCCATCTCCATAAGAAACACTTGGGCCAGCTTTCTCCACAAAGTCTGATAGCAGGGCCTTATTTCCAGTCATATATCCTGAACATCCACTGTCAAGAACTAGAATATTTTTCCTGTTGCCCTGCAATCACAAAGACCACTAATTATTAGTTTTAAGGACCCAGACTTGCTTGGATCCTTTGGCCGTATTAAGTTTGTTAACATTTGCAGCGGATTTAGCATCAGAGTTTATGTTAACATTTTTCTTATCAGAACTTACACTATCAGACTTTGAATCAGAATTTACACTAGAAGGAACAATGGAAACTTTCTTCAAAGAAGGTTTTATTTGATAATAATCATAGTACAAACTATGATATTCCTTACAAGTATAAATGGAATGCCATAAACTACCACAATGAAAACAAGGATTTTGTGGTTTGTATCTAACAGACTGACTCTTAACTCCTGATTTTGAAGGTAAGGAGTTAATATTCTTATTCTTCCTGCAAAAAGAAGCCAGATGGTTAGAACTTCCACATTTATGACATGTTTTCCTAGGAGCATCAGGAACAGGTTTATAATCATTGCTTTTATTCACACCTTCCTTTCCATTCCTATTTTTCCTAGGTGATTTTACCTTGTTTGCATTCTTAACATCTTTCAGCTTATGTTTAAGCTGCTTCTTCGTCATTAAGCCTATGTTCACTTCAGCTGTCTTTTCCTGTTTTAGTTTGTCAGAAGTTGATTCTTTTGTAACTTCTGATTTTTCATTTTCAGACTTTACAGTTACAAACTTAACAGGTTTTAACTTTGGCTTTTGCTTATCAACAGACTTAATTTCTTCAGTTCCTTTATCTTTCTTATCTTCTCCATAACCTAAGCCCTCTTTCCAGTTTCCACTACTTAGCAAATTTTGAGTTATTTTGCCAGAGTTAGTCCAAGTCCTGATAATCTCTCTTTCCTTTTCTAACTCAGTTTTTAGAGATTCATTTAATTTTAGCACTTCATTCCTAACATAAAAAGCATCATCTCTATCCTTCTGAGTTTGATGGAACATGACTAACTCTTTTTCTAAGAAATCATTCCTTTTCTTAAATGCAAGATTTTCAGAAGTTAATCTTTCACATGTTAAAGTTTGATCTCTATAGCTAACAAACATGGTTTTAAGATATCTTCTCAACTCATTAATATCATCAGTATGAAAAGCATAAGTAGTCTGAGGTACCTTTGTTTCAACAGCTTCAGAACTGCTCTCAGCACTTTCTTTATCAGCATTTGCCATCAATGCATAGTTCTCCTCACTTTCAGAGTCTGAGGTGTCTGTCCAGCTTTTCTGCTTTGTGACAAGAGCCTTGCCTTTGTCACCCTTTACCTTCTTGCAGTTAGGAGATATGTGGCCTTTCTCACCACAGTTATAGCATTTAACATTGGTGTAATCTCCTCTGTCAGATTTTCCTCCTCTGCCTTCAGATCTTCTGAAATTCTTTTTATCAGAACTTATGCCTTTCCTGGAAAACTTCTTTCCCTTCCTGAACTTCCTGTATGCAATCTTTGTGATTCCTTTCACCATAAGAGCACACAGCTTCATCATCTCCTCATCAGCATCAGTCTCAGGCAAGCTTTCAGAATCTGAGTCATCATCACTCTCAGAACTTGATGACTCAGTATCAGACTTTATGAAAAGAGCTTCACCCTTGTCTTTCTTTGAGGAAGCTGCTTTGGGGAATTCTTCTACAGCCTTAAGAGCAACTGTCCTTGACTTTCCTCCTTTCCTCTTGCTTCTTTGTTCCATCTCCAGCTCATGAGTCTTGAGCATTCCATAGATTTCGTCAAGAGTTGTTTCATCAAGATTGTAGTTGTCTCTTATTGTCGTTGCCTTCAAATCTCAGCATTCAGGAAGAGCTAACATGAACTTAAGGTTTGAATCTTCAATATCATACTCTTTATCAACCAATGACAAATCATTCAAAAGTTTGACAAATCTATCATATAAATCATTCAATGACTCATTAGTCTTTGAGTCAAAGTGTTCATACTCTTGAGTGAGTATTGTCTTCCTGTTCTTCTTAATTGTGTCAGTTCCCTGACACCTTGTTTCCAGAGCATCCCATATCTCCTTAGCAGTCTTGCAGTTGATTACCCTGTTTGACATTACATTATCAATGGCACTATGCAGTAAGTGTCGTACCTTAGCATCCTTAGCAATTGATGCTATGTCCTCAGCAGTATAATCACTATTCTCCTTTGGTACGGTCTTTGCTGCTTCACCTGCAACTGCAACTGCGAGTTTGGTTGGTTTGTGAGGACCTCCCTTGATTCTATCAAGGTATTCTGGATCTGTTGCTTCCAGGAACATGGTCATCCTTACCTTCCATATGGGATATTCAGATGGTCTCAGTATGGGAACTCTGATGGTCTCATACCGACTCTGAATTTTTGTCTTTGGTGGTTCCTCAGTTTTGGTAGGCTTAGTTGGAGTTTCTGTATCCGACATGATTGTGTTTGGATCTTTAACTGTATGTATGTTAACAGATAGGCTCTGATACCAATTGTTAGGTCACACACACACTGTAGAGGGGCTGAATACAGTGTATAGTACACTCAAATCGAACTTTAAGAACTTAAGTAACAGAAAACAAACTTTATTGAAACAATAAACTCTGTTACAGTATGGAACTGTTACCTCTCAGTGATGAACAAATATCACGAGAGCTGCTAGGGTTACAATGAATAATCTTTTCTAATAATGATAACACTTATAGTGTAAACCCTATGTCTGTGTTTATATACTACACAGTTACAAGATAATCGCTAATTGATATGGAATATAATTCTGCTTCCTAAAATATATCAATCAGATATCTTTTCTTCCAAGTATTCCATTCTTCACAGAATTCCTTCTTCATGCATATCTCTTCTTATGTTTATCTCAATCTTCTTTCCTTTAATCAGCTACTGTCCTTATCTGATTATCCTTCAGCACTTAAGTTCTGATATCTATCTTCTGATAATTATCTCCTGATAACATACGTACTGATATCCTTAAGTCCTGACTTCCAGTATAAGTACTGATCAACAGTTAAGTACTGATTTATCCTGTTCAGTAAGATCTGAAAGCTAAACATAAAACATATTAGCCATGACATTATCAAATATATCTAACATTTTATCTAAATTGTTACTTCTAACTAGAGGACCAGTGTTAACTTTATAGCTCAGTTAACTGCTGGTTTACACAGTGGATAATATACATGCTATTAGCTTTTCTAAACCGTCACTTGTCATTTCTATTTAGAGAAAAGCAAATATTCCATTTCTGGATTAGCATATCTTTAGCATCCCGTGTTTACTTTAATCTTCCTATGTTTGTTAATCTTTGACATTGATCTTGCACACACTTCAAGCTGCTTTTTGTAGACTTGTCAATCCAGTTGTTGGATTATTCGTTGATTGTTTATCTTGGATATTAAACTGATCTGCAATTCTGTACTTTGAGATTATACCTCGAGATCTCCAGTTTGAATTAATAGAACACTTGATATCTCGATAAGTACAAAGGCTTATCGAGATCTCTAGTACTCCATATTGAGTTTGGCTTATAGAGGTCTTCAGCTTATCGAGATCTCTACTCTTCATAACTTCACTTGACTTGTAGATATCTCTGAGTTCTCGAATGGATATAGACTTGTCGATAACTCTGAGTTCTATAGTGAAAGAATGATTTGTAGATATCTTTTTTAGTTCTCGAGTAGCTTTCCTGACTTCTCTACTCCTGACGGATATTGCTTATCCGTTGAGTAGATATATAGCTCATCCATCGAGTAGATATATAGCTTATCCGTCGAGTAGATATTGCTCATCCGTCGAGTAGATATTGCTCATCCGTCGAGTAGATGTTGTTCATCCATCGAGTAGATATATAGCTCATCCGTTGAGTAGATATTGCTTATCCGTCGGTACTCTCTAAAGTTTGAATGACTTCTCGATAAGTCATTCTGGAGTTCTCGAATGACTTCTCTATAACATTAAATCTGTGACTTGTAGAGATCTTGACTTAGAACATTTTTCTCCAAAACAGATTTATTCAACTCCAAGCTTCTTCAAAATTCTTCTGAGACATGATCTTCTTGATCTTCTTTCAGATAGAATCCTTAGGCTTGATACTATTTTAGGAAAAAGACTCAAGTCTGCTCCTTTGCATTTTTACAGACTTTAAATGTTACAGGTACAGAATACAAATTTAGATAATAATACAACTAACTTAGGGTTGGCCCCAAGTTTAACTGATTACTGAAAATAACTATTCATTAATCTTCTACTCAGATCATAGATGCTAATGACATTGTTAGCTACAGTAATCTTTGACATCATCTATTATATATTACAATCTCCCCCAATTTGTTCATTATGAAATTATGCACAAGTTCTGATTGATGATGTCAAAATTTTATCTAAATGCAGAAACCAATCTTCCCATCTGATCTTCTTTTGTGAGTTGCATTTAGATTTACTCTTCCTTCTCCCCCTATCAAGAAAAGAATATTATTATCTGGAAACATCCATTAGCTGTTTTGGCATTTAGATATATTCTCCCCCTTTTTGATATTATCTTCAGGAAGAAAGATCCAGTTAGATGCACATTGTTCAAGCTTTTGTCAATGTTCATTTAGAACACTATCAGCATCTTCAAGCTTTAGTGAAGTCTGTAGTGATGAGTTTATCAAGTAGAATAGAATAGGAAATTCCTAAGCTCTCTGTTCTTTTGAATAAGTAGTCTCACTACTTCTCACTACACTAGCCTCATGACTTTTAAGAGTCAGAGTAAGCTCACAAGGATTGCTAAATCCAGACACTCATCTACCTCTCCTTTTGCCAGGAAGGATCCTGCCTCTCTTATTCTCTGTTATTCTCTCAATCTTTTCTCACATTCTCACATGAAAGGCTCAATTGTTGTTTGTCCTACAGAAATAAGAGGTGGCTGCGAAGAGTTAATATGTGATCATATGATTAGGGGAAATCCATATAGGTCTAATCATACTCATTTCACCAGAAGAGTGAGTGCATAAGCATCTGTGACTAGGGTCACAGTTTGACTCATAGATTGCTCTGTGGTTATGACAGTGTATTGTCCTCCACTTATAGTGGGAACCTCCAATTGAATTGGAGGGGATTTGACTGGGTTACTGCCATGTGCACCAGCCTCAAACCCTTGTATGTCTTGCAACATACTGGCACTTGAATGTGCTATGCTTGCCTTTCTCATGACATTATCATAGGCAATTGTACTTCTAGCTCTTACTGCTAAGGCAGCTTTTGCTAGAGTTATGAGGGGAGTTGTTCCGTCTTGAGGAACCTCCAATTGAATTGGAGAGGATTTAGATAGCTCCCCCTCAGGAGTACTACCCTCAAACTTATCAGTTTGTTAAGACTGTTTTGCATATGAAAGTGCATTAGTGATATTCATAAAAAAAACCCGATAAGTTTCCATGTTTGTGATACCAGTTTCTTTTTTTCAAACAACAAAACAACTGAAGAACATTCTGGGGATTTTGTCCTTTTGTAAAACAGGTTTCTTTTGAGAGTTACCTGAGTGGAATTGTGTTTGAGTTTGTGTTTGTGTTGTTGTGCCTGGGTAAACTGCAGTTTGGTTTTGAAATGTTTTAGCTGCAGTTTTAGCACTAATACTTGTGGATTGATTATTTGAATTCCCTGTTGATGTCTTGTATTAGACCTGTAATGCATTGTACAAATGTATCTTTTTAGAGTTTCATTAGACAAATACATTGTAAGATATTTTAGTTGCAAGCATTATTGCAGAGAAGATAAAATTCAATACAGATATAAGCACATAGGAATCATTAAACAAACAAGAGAATGCTTAGAGAAGAATTTGGATTTTCATTAATAATGGAAACAGAGTACATTAAGACATAGATTCAACAAGTAAATCCTAATCCTAACTACTCTAGTTTGGGCTTCTTCTTCTCTGCCTCCAACCTCCTTGCCCTGCGCTGATAAGCTCTGGACATGGAGTGTGCAAGAGAAATGATTCTCTCCTACAACTCCAAAGCAGCAAGGCGTTGCTACTCAGCTACTCTTGCACATCTCTCCTGCTCGAGAGAGACTTCAATCTCAAAGAAAAGGATGCTGAGTTGATCATCCCATGAGAGTTCATCAAAGATCTCTCTTGAAATAGTAAAGGGGCTACAAACAACCCCCCTGAGATGGACACGGAGTCCGAAGGGATCAAAGTAAATTTGGTTTTCATCTAAATGATGAACAAGCTGATAAGCTCCATGAATAAGTCTGTAAAAGACCGGGGAATCCATTTGAGTGAGAGAGAGAGATGAACAAGAGGTGAGTTTGAAATCAGATGTTTGTTGAGAATAGGAGAGTGATGAATGATAAAGAGTAAAGCGTTTTCATTTATAGAGGGAGTAAAAATAGAAACCAATAGACTCTTGAGTTGCCCGGATAATAAGAGTAATAATTACATAAGCACATTTGACAGTTAGAAATGACTAGTTACTATTCCCCATGCAAGTACTCAAGAATATTAGTTCACTATTTAGAATAATTGTTCCCCATGCAAATAAACAAGTACTCCCTACATAAAAGTAACTACTCCTATCAGCATATAGTCAAATAATTTAACCACTATCATCATACTTAAAACAACACATATATTGTACTAGTCTACCAACATTAGACTAACCTATTTTCACATAAACAAGAAATCACATGAATATGTAAATGTGTCAATAAGTCAGAGAAATTAGAGACAAAGTATGTCAAAAGTATTTTTCTGAACAGAATTTATGAATTAAATTTGTTCAGTTTTTCATACTTTTTGCTTCTTTTGATCTGTTATTTATTAACTTTATATACTGAGGATATGAAGTAATAAATATTCAGTTTTCTTAGGATTAAAAAATAATTCCAAGTTCAAATTAATCGAGAAGTCTGGGTATTTATAGTGAAAGTAGATGACTTGTCGAGAACTCAAAAATAGACATTTGGAGTTGCCTATCGAGAAGCCATTTTGAGAAATGAAGTACATGTCGAGAAGTCATTTTAAATCACTCTTATAGAGAACTCAAACTTGACATATCAAAATGTCAAATAAATACCCAGTTTGTCCCCAAAAATGGACTGAACTAATTCTAACTTTTACTTGAATAAATTCAAAATAAAATTAGAATGCATTTTCCAAAAGTATTTTACCAAAATAATTTATCAATTTAAATGATCTCAGTTCTGAGTTATTGATAAGTTAAAGTTTATACTTATGGAGAACTCTGTGAATGAATACAACTAGAGAACTCTATAAGGACTTATCAATAAGTCATTTTGAACCTATCGAGAAGTCACTCGAGAAGTCAGTAAGTTGACTTATCGAAGACTCACTCGAAAAGCCCTAAATTGACTTGTCGAGAAGTCACTCTATACTTATCGAGAACTCAGTTCTCTAGATACTTTTGGGTATTGTAATTCTGCCTTGAGTTAATTTTACATATTAAGGATGTAAATTAACACTTAAGCAGTTTACTCAGAATTTGAAAAATTCTAAGTTAATTGAGTTTTGAAAAACAAATATGCATAGATTTCTAAAATATTTATAATTCATATTTCAGTTAATTTCTAATTTAATCAAATTAACTTTGATTTACTGGAGATTAATCTGCTGCAAAACATTAGCTGAGTTCTTGCCTTAGGATGAAGAATTGAGCATTCCAATTTCACTTACAAGTCTAGTGAAAGTTGCTTCATCCAAAGGTTTAGTAAAAATGTCAGCTAATTGTTTTTTTGTTGGTACAAAAATGAGCTCAATGGTACCATTAGTAGCATGTTCTATAATGAAATGGTACCTCACATCAATGTGCTTTGTCCTAGAATGATTAAATGGATTAGCTACTATAGATATAGCACTAGTATTGTCACACATTATAGGAATTTTGTGTAACACTAGGCCATAATCCATTAGCTGATTTCTAATCCAAAGCACTTGAGTACAACAACTCCCTACATCTATGTATTCAGCTTCAGCTATAGAAGTTGATACAGATTGTTGTTTCTTGCTGTACCAGGATACAAGTCTTTTTCCAAGAAATTGACAGCTTCCACTGGTACTCTTTCTTTCAACCCTACATCCAGCAAAATTTGCATCTGTGTATCCAACAGCTTCAAAACCAGTTCCCTTAGGATACCATAATCCCAAGTTTGGAGTTCCCTTCAAATATCTGAAAAAATCCTCTTTACAGCCATTAAATGTGATTCTTTTGGATTGGCTTGAAATCTTGCACATAGACATGTTGCAAACATGATGTCTGGTCTGCTTGCTGTTAAGTAAAGCAATGATCTAATCATCCCTCTGTAGCTTGAGATATCTACACTCTTGCCCTTTTTATCTTCATCCAACTTTGATGCAGTAGACATAGGTGTAGATGCAGGTGAACAATGAACCATTCCAAACCATTTCAAAAGATCCTTGATATATTTAGTTTGGCTGATGAAGATACCATCACTACTTTGGTTGACTTGAATTCCAAGGAAGTAACTTAGTTCCCCCATCATACTCATTTTATATTCACTTTGCATAATCTTGGAGAATCTTTGGCATAACTTTTCATTAGTAGAACCAAAGATGATATCATCTACATAGATCCGAACTAGGATCATATCTTCACCATGTTTCTTATAAAAGAGATTCTTGTCTATGGTTCCCCTAGTAAAACCATGCTTCAATAGTAAATCTGATAGTGTGTCAACCAAGCTCTAGGTGCCTATTTTAGTCCATATAAAGCCTTGAGTAACTTATACACAAAGTTGGGAAATTTTGGATCCTCAAAGCCAGTAGGCTGTTGCACATAAACTTCTTCTTCTAGCTCACCATTCAAGAAAACAATTTTGACATCCATTTGATACACTTTAAAATTTGAATGTGCAGCAAATGCTAGAAAATTTTTATAGCTTCAAGTCTTGCAACATGAACAAAAGTTTCATCATAATCAATCCCTTCTTCTTGTGAGTAGCCTTTTTCAACCAACCTTGCTTTGTTTCTGGTAACTATACCATTTTAATCCATTTTGTTCCTGAACACCCATTTTGTTCCAATAATGCTTCTGTTCTTTGGTGCATGAACTAACTTCCAGACTTTGCTTCTTTCAAACTGATTCAGCTCTTCCTGCATGGCAGATATCCAGTCAGGATCTAGTAGAGCTTCATCAATTTTCTTAGGCTCTACTTGAGACAGAAAATATGCATGTAGGCACTCATTAGCAGTTGCACTTCTAGTCCTCACACAAGCAGTAGGATCACCAATAATTGCTTCTCTGGTGTGACTTCTATCCCACTTCCTAGTGTGAGTTTGTTGACTTGTGTCTTCATTATTTTCTCCATTATTGGTAAGACTGGTAGATCCTTCTTCTATTTCTCCCCCTGAGTTTGTGCCATCAAGTTCAGTGTTTGAGATGAGCTTCCATTACCATGATTTCCTTATTCAGTAGACTCTTTATTCAATATTTGTTGTGCATTGACTTCATCTTCTCCATCAGAATCACTATCAATGTTGAGTTTTTCAAATGTAAGGGCTTCAGCTTCTTTATCATCAAGGCATTTCAAGCCTGGACACTTGTCATCATCAAATGTCACATCTGTGCTTTCCATAATCTTCTTTTGATTAATTACATAGACTTTGTAGGCTGTTCTTTCCAGTGAATATCCCAGAAAAATTATTTCAAAGATCTTTGAGTCAAATTTTCCCACATATTCAGAATTATCTTTCAAAATGTAACACTTGCTTCCAAACACATGAAAATGCTTTACTGTAAGTCATATGTCATAGACCTATTTGTATATTCGAGGATTCAACTCAACTCAAATAAGAATGTAATAAGTAAATAGTGGATCGACCGTCAGAGAGATCTCGCAAAGTAATATCTGTCAAAAGATTCAGAAACAAGGTTCATCTACAGACTTGAGGAGTTAATTCACTGGAAGAAGTTCAAGAATTTGATCATGCCTCAGTGATATAAGTCAAGATTGTGGATTTAATCAAATGACAGAGATCTCGTCAGAGTATCAATTAATTACAAGGATTTAATCTGAAGAAAATCAAAGTGTCAGAGTCAAGACATGAAGAAACGTCACGGAAGTTAGTCACTCATGAACCAGACAGTACATCGAGTGTCAACGTTGAAGTGGTGGAATTGATTCATAATTTTCAGTGATTTTCAGAAGATTTGCAGAAGAATGGTTGCTGCTCAAGACTAGAATTAATTCTCTATTAATTAATTAAGTCATCTAATTTAATTAAGAAAATAAATTATATCTGCGAAGAATAATTTATTTATTAATTGAATTAATTGATTAATTAATTCTGATTTAATTCTAGGAATTTTAGGAATTTTCAGAAGTTTAATTGGATTAAATTCAAGCATTAAATCAGCAAGACAATTGAAAATGAACTAGCATGACAATCAGGATTGTCATACCGATTGTCATGCTAGGCCAGATTCAATTGTCACACCGAAAGTTACATCAGGAGGATGATTGTCTTGCTAGTTCATTCTGATTGTCTTGCTAGTTCATTCAGATTGTCTTGCTAGTTCATTCAATTGTCCTACCGAAAGTCTTGCAAGCTTAAAGGATTGTCATTCCAATTCAATTGATTCAGCTGATTGATTAAATAGAAGCAGAGAAGCAGCATATCATTTTTATCTCAATCATTATTCAAGAACAAGAGACAGCAGCCGCAGCAAAACATTTTATCTTCATCTGCTTATTTCAAAGATCATAATTTCTAGATTGTAATGTTAAATCTAATCCACTAGAAATCTTTATCTTGTTCTTGTGTATCAATCTAGCGGATTAAAATCCCTAGAACTTAATCTCAAATCGCGTTTAGCATTTGATTCTAATTATTGCAAAAATAGAAAAAGTTCATGTCGAATTTATTCTAGATTTGTGATAATTGATTTGAGATTAATACCTTGTAATCGATACAGTTGTTGTAACACATTTCAAGTTTAATAATATTTTTATTTAACTTGAATTTTGTTTCACATTTTTTATTCCGCATTTTATTCGATTATTTGGTAACGTTTGTATTCAACCCCCCTTCTACAAACACATTGGGACCTAATAATTGGTATCAGAGCCTTCTGATTAACGAACAAATCAAGATCCTAGACTTTTGTGATTTTTCAACTCTTTGAATTTTTATTCATTCAAAAATTCATAATGACTTCACATAAAGTTGGAACCGTTAAAATTCCACAATTTGATAAAGAGAATTATATCATGTGGAAGAAGAAGATGCTATTATTTTTACAAGTTGCTAATCCCAAATATTCAAACTTGTTAAAGAAGGGTATAAAAACTCCGATGATTATTGAACCGGAGGTAATAATAGATGGTGTGGTGACTACTGAAGCTAGAACCTATCCAAAAGAGCCTGAAGATTTTACTCCTGCTGAAAAGGAAGAAACCTCCTTGGATGCCAGCCTTCAATTAATATTAATTGATTCCCTTGATCCCTTGATGAACAGACATGTGATGAACTGTAAAAATTCCAAACACATGTGGGAAACTATTGAGGTGATTAATGAAGGCACAGAGGAAGTTAGGGAGAACAAGTTGGAAATCCTAACCTCTGAATATGAACATTTCAAATCAAATCCAGGAGAAGGAATTACTGAAGTGTTTGAGAGGTACAATGCGTTGATCAACAACCTGAACATCAATGGAAAGTTTTATTCAATCAGGGAGGTCAACAAAAAGTTCCTTTTAACACTGCCAGCTCATCTTGAACATAGAATCACTGCCATTAGAGAAGCTAGAGATCTGAATGAGATTTCTTTGGACAGGCTCCATGGAGTGTTAAAAACCTATGAGTTGGAGCAGATTCAACAGAAGGAAGTCTACGGGAAGGATAGAATGGTCAGCACATCTACTGCACTTGTAGCTGAAGGTCAACAACAACAGCAATCTCAACAATTGGAGAGAATGGTACAGTATTCCAAGGCTGAGGAAAATATGTTAGTAGCAGAATATGATCCTCCTACTACAAATCAATCAAGTGATGATTTTTATTCCTTGGAAGAGCTGGAGCAATTGGAAGACGAGTCAATGGCCCAAATTGTCAAGAGATTCTCCCATGTCAGATTCAAGAGGAATCCCAAGCTTAAGTACAAGTCCAACTACAACAAATTCCAGAAAGGTGGATCTTCATCCTCTAACACCAGCAGTGGTGGATACAAAACAGGGATGGTTGATCGGAGCACCATCAGATGCTATAACTGCAATGAGTTGGGACACTTTGCCACAGAATGTAGGAAGCCAAAGCAAGTAAGAAAGAACTCTGAAAGGGCTTATCTGGCAAAGGGAAGAAGCTGGGATGATACTGACAGTGAAGATGAAGATGAAGGAAATCTTGCTCTTATGGCTATTGATGGAAAAGCTTCATCGTCAAGAATAGAGGTAAAACTTTCTGATGCTGAAATGGTTTATCATCTAAGAGGTAACTTAGATTGTGCACGTCGTGATAATGAACTGTTAAGTTTACAGATCACAGACCTTGAGAAAGAGGTCAATGAATTAAGACTTGTGCACATTAATCAAGACAAATTAAAAGAACAGGTATCTTTTCTAGAGAATAGAGTTGACTGTTATAGAAAACTCGAAACTATTCTCAAAGACAAGATCACCGGTCTTGAGACTAAGGTTAGAGCCTACTTCAATTCTTGTTCGAAGGCTAAAGAGTTCTACAGTAAGCAAGCTGTTAATCAAACATCTGGAATAGGTTATGATTACAATGCTGCTATTGGAGAATTAGGCATAAACTCCCCTCCTCATGTATGTGCTAAAGGGAGGGAAGTACCATATGTGCTTAAGGGTGTTGATGAACCCCTCTATAAAGCATCAATTGCTGAACCATTTGATGCGACCTCTTCTGTTATTCAAGAAGAAATACGTGCTGAGGATCATGCTTATGAGAAGATTGTTTCCAAGTCAAGCGAGTCGAAAGTTCCAGTCAAAGTTGTGAAAGCAACTGAGACTAACTCAGACACACATGAGTTGGATAACAATAATGCCATGTCTACCATGCATAAATTACCTGCTATTAATCACTCTCATAAAGCATGTGGTGTTGCTAATTGTATGTCTTGTGCTTTTAATATGATGTATGCTTATTTTAATGGTAAGCATGTGTCTAATGATAAGACTACTCCTCGTCAGCATGTGAATAACAAGAAGCATGATAGGTCTAAGACTGCTAGTCCTTCTAAGGCTAGAAAGGAGACATTTGTGCCTAAGCTTAAACAGAAATTTGTTAAGGCTATTTACAAGGTCAAATGTTCAGTCATTAAGGATGTTGAGATCGTTGAAATTAAAAATGTTGTTTTGCCTGACAAAGGATAATTCTACAAGTATGCCGGGCCCAACCAAGTTTGGGTTCCGAAGAAGGTCTAATCCATTTGAAGTGCAGGGAAGTATACAGGTGTAACCGGTAGTGTGGATTCTTGACAAGTGGATCATCAAGACATATGACCGGAGATAGAGCCCTGCTATCAAATGTGGATTGAGAAAGCTGGCCCCCTGATTTCCTTTGGAGATAACAGCAAAGGTTTATCTGAGGGATATGGCTGTTTGCAAGCTGGGAATGTTATCATTGTAATTTTGTATATTGTGCTAGGTTATTATCAGGAAGCAGTATCTAACATATAGCACCAGTGACGAGACTTGAGAATATTACGACATATCAGACACCTGCTGCACATTACACTTGGAATTGTACTCTAGTAAGATGTGTACAAGTGTACTCCTGGTTGGTGAGTTAAAAGAGGAAGTCAGTGCACCACAGTTCATGGACTTTGCAGCTGCAGATCTGTTGGACTATGCAATCTCTTCTTCACAATCTCACTTCAGGTTGGTATGAACTAGTATACTGCTCAAGCAATCGTCAAGGACATGGTATGGCACTCTAACTGCAGTTATAATTTTATATGAACTAGTAGAGTCGTCATATTTATAACTATCTTATCACTAAGCACAATCATATTGTTTTATATGTGCAGTGGTATATTGTTTATGCAACATAACAATTAGTATCTAAAGTACTTGACAAGTATCGGTCAATGATATGTTGTTAACATTATGTTGCAGATATTTGTAAGCTTTTGACATGAATGAGAATTACTTAGACTTTACCCTAAGTGATCAATGTTTTATCAAAAACTCATTCATAGTGAAAAATAAAAATTAAACTTCTTTCTACATTAGTGATTTCTTATTTCATGTAAAATCTTTTGAAATCACTATTGTAAATCATTTTCTCTCTATTACCATATATTCTGTGTTACAGGTTCAGTCTCCAATGACTTTCTTTCATTGACAGTCATGAGGTTGAAAACCCACAACGTCTATCCCAGACTGTAAAGACAAACACAAAAACAGAACCAACCAACACTCTCTTACCACTAAATGTAGTATGAATGAGCGTGAGGGAGATAGTGCCTAGTGCACCACATAAGGAAGGTTCTGTAGTCAACCCAGTAGCTCTGTCTCCTACATAGATGAGTAGTATTTAAACCGAGACAACTGCTAGCCCCCATACATCTTCTCAAAAAGATGTAATGGCTGAAAAGGCACAAAAACAGTTACTAGATTCATTCTCTCAACAGGGTGAGTCTATTGAATTTTGCCTGTCGGCCAAGGTATCCGATGTAGTGTCACCACTTCAAACATAATCAATTCTTGATGCACAAGGAGAGGTTACACACACAAAGGATGAGTTGACGGAAACAAGAGTTTCGACCATTTTAAGGTCAGATTCGATTGTTCAAGGTTCGTTAGTGGACCAATTGCCTTTACAGGTGTTAGGAGAGGATACTGATCCAAAAGCCATATATCAGTGGTCAGTGTCTACCTCCCCAGGCTTAAATCCCCTGGATGCATCTGCGGATAGTGGATCTGACATAGGTGCAGATCGGCAACTTGTTGACAATGATTCAGATATTACCTGATAAGTCACAAGGAAGTGTCTTCACAGACATTAGAAGGGAACTTTGATCTTTATGCTAAAATCGTTGGATCATTGTTTACCTTCCCAGAATTCAAATCTGGAACCCTAAAAGGGAAACTAGCAACTTGTAGATTATGACTCAGATTTATCTGATGAGTTTAACAAGGATGGGGATTTGTGAACTCCCATTGCACCACCTGTGACCTCCTTAAAGGATTGCTAAGGTGATTTTCCTTGCAGGTACAGCTGGATTATGGAGCTATGAGAGAAGAGTGATACACTTGTGAGAATGAG
Organism: Apium graveolens; assembly: GCF_009905375.1. Taxonomy (NCBI): domain Eukaryota; kingdom Viridiplantae; phylum Streptophyta; class Magnoliopsida; order Apiales; family Apiaceae; genus Apium; species Apium graveolens. Next base: position 140,433,475 of record NC_133652.1, on the reverse strand, counting down.
TGTAAACACGAGTGGAGAGAAGAGTGAAACACATGTGAGGTACACTAAACAGGATCACACACTCACAGTGAGGAAGAAAAAGAAACTACTTGTTATTTCTTTTCCAACCAAGTGAAATATGAGAACTCCTTCAGACGACGGCATACATTCCTTCTTTAAGGGGGAGATAAAAGCTTAAGTAATAGTTTGGAGGATTCCTCAACTAAGGGGGAGAAATAGCAGGGAGGAAGAAAAAGATCCTACATGTACAGTACACCACACCATTGTTGTTTGTATCTACGGATCCTATTGTACGGGAGAGGTGATAAACACAAGGTGATTTCCTAGTAAGGGAAGAAGCTGTTAGGGGAGTACCATTGGTTTTTATCTGCGGATCCTATTGTACGGGAGAGGTGGTAAAACGAAGGTGATCTTCTTTAATCAGTTGATTCTCATAGGGGGAGAAGCAAGAGATATGGGCTTCTCAACAGGAAATGTGGTTGTACAAATGAAGATGGAACTACTTGAAGATATGTTCAGTCTAGAGGAACATCTACTTGGAATCTGGAAAATGTTAAATCTCATCCAGAACTTTTCTGCTATTTACTTTGCATGTATGTTTATATCTTTTTCTTATTTGTTAGTTGAGTTATCCTCTAGGTATTTGTGTGTTATTGTCTAACAAACAAATAGGGGGAGATTGTAAGTCATATGTCATAGACCTATTTGTATATTCGAGGATTCAACTCAACTCAAATAAGAATGTAATAAGTAAATAGTGGATCGACCGTCAGAGAGATCTCGCAAAGTAATATCTGTCAAAAGATTCAGAAACAAGGTTCATCTACAGACTTGAGGAGTTAATTCACTGGAAGAAGTTCAAGAATTTGATCATGCCTCAGTGATATAAGTCAAGATTGTGGATTTAATCAAATGACAGAGATCTCGTCAGAGTATCAATTAATTACAAGGATTTAATCTGAAGAAAATCAAAGTGTCAGAGTCAAGACATGAAGAAACGTCACGGAAGTTAGTCACTCATGAACCAGACAGTACATCGAGTGTCAACGTTGAAGTGGTGGAATTGATTCATAATTTTCAGTGATTTTCAGAAGATTTGCAGAAGAATGGTTGCTGCTCAAGACTAGAATTAATTCTCTATTAATTAATTAAGTCATCTAATTTAATTAAGAAAATAAATTATATCTGCGAAGAATAATTTATTTATTAATTGAATTAATTGATTAATTAATTCTGATTTAATTCTAGGAATTTTAGGAATTTTCAGAAGTTTAATTGGATTAAATTCAAGCATTAAATCAGCAAGACAATTGAAAATGAACTAGCATGACAATCAGGATTGTCATACCGATTGTCATGCTAGGCCAGATTCAATTGTCACACCGAAAGTTACATCAGGAGGATGATTGTCTTGCTAGTTCATTCTGATTGTCTTGCTAGTTCATTCAGATTGTCTTGCTAGTTCATTCAATTGTCCTACCGAAAGTCTTGCAAGCTTAAAGGATTGTCATTCCAATTCAATTGATTCAGCTGATTGATTAAATAGAAGCAGAGAAGCAGCATATCATTTTTATCTCAATCATTATTCAAGAACAAGAGACAGCAGCCGCAGCAAAACATTTTATCTTCATCTGCTTATTTCAAAGATCATAATTTCTAGATTGTAATGTTAAATCTAATCCACTAGAAATCTTTATCTTGTTCTTGTGTATCAATCTAGCGGATTAAAATCCCTAGAACTTAATCTCAAATCGCGTTTAGCATTTGATTCTAATTATTGCAAAAATAGAAAAAGTTCATGTCGAATTTATTCTAGATTTGTGATAATTGATTTGAGATTAATACCTTGTAATCGATACAGTTGTTGTAACACATTTCAAGTTTAATAATATTTTTATTTAACTTGAATTTTGTTTCACATTTTTTATTCCGCATTTTATTCGATTATTTGGTAACGTTTGTATTCAACCCCCCTTCTACAAACACATTGGGACCTAACATTTACAACAAGCTTTTTCTTGGACATGATTGAGTAGGGTGACTTGCCATGTGCCTTGTTAATGAGATATCTATTCTGAGTATAACATGCAGTGTTGAAAGCCTCTTTCCAGAAACTTGTTTGCAACTTGGCATCTTGCAGCATTGTTTTAGCAACTTCAACCAATGTTCTGTTCTTTCTTTCAACTACTTCATTTTGTTGAGGTGTCCTGGCAACTGAGAATTCTTGAACAATGTCTTTGCCTTTGCAGAATTCACTGAATGTAGCATTTCTGAATTCTGTTCCATTGCCACTTCTCAGTCTTTTCACACAATTGAAATCTCCAGCCTGCTTTTCTATCTTCTTGATGTGCTTAATTATGATATGTGGAGTTTCATCTTTAGAGTACATGAACTCTACCCAAGTGTATCTTGAGAAATCATCCACCATAATAAGTGCATATCTTTTTCTTGAAATTGATAAGACATTTAATGGTCCAAACAAGTCCATGTGGATAAGTTGTAAGGGTGCGCTAATAGAATTTACAGTTTTTGACTTGTGACTAGATCTTTTCATCTTTCCTTTCTGACAAGCTTCACAGACTTCAACTTGAGCAAACTCCAGCTTGGGCATGTCTCTTACTAACTCCTTTTTGACTAAGTTGTTAATTGCCTTGAAATTCAAGTGAGACAACTTTTTATGCCATAGCTTTCTTTGTTCTTCTGATGCCTTAGTGTAGAAGCAGAAAATACCATCCTTATTTGTTGAGTCCAAATCTGCAACAAACAAGCTTCCTTTCCTTGCTCCTTTCAGAGAAATTTCACCAATTTTCTTGCTGAGAAAGATGCATTCTTCTTTGTTGAATAAAAATTCAAAGCCTTTGTCTACAAATTGGATAACACTGAGAAGATTCACCTCAAAACCAGCTACTAGTGCTACATCATCAATGACAACATTTTCAGAAACAATCTTGCCATATCCCATTGTGAATCCTTTGCTGTTGTCTCCAAAGGTCACCAATGGGTCAGCTTTCTCCTCAAACTGTGATAGCAGGGCCTTAACACCTGTCATATGTCTGGAACATCCACTGTCAATGATCCATATGACTTTCTTCACTTTGCCCTGCACACAATGAGATTCAGGTGTGTTTAGTAACCCAAGCAGTGTTGGGTACTTTCTTCTTGTTAACTGATTTATTAGAAGTAGAGTGATTTGTTTTAGATAAAATAGAGTTCAATGATTGTTGTGCATTTCCCCTTTCTGATGTAGACTCAATTTGTGTTTCCTTTAGGTCTATTCTCAGTTTGTGACAACTCTTCATCACTTTCAAGTTGCAAGGGATGTCATCAAACTTATCACAGAATGAGTAGGGATCATCTAAATCTGCTTCATTGTATTTGCAAGTTCCTTCAGTTGGCTTACTAACACCCTTTTTATAAAGATGAGTTAGATGATTTGTAGAACTACATATTCCACACTTCTTGCCAGGAATATCTGCAACATAGTCCAGATTATTACTTTTGTTTTTCCCCATTCTTCCATTTCTATTTTTCTTCTTCTTACTTGCATCTTCAATCTTGGTTTCTTTGATAGGAGTCTTGGTACTTTGGTTGTCCATAAGATTTTCTTCAGCCTTGGAAGATTGAATTGAATCTGCATTCTTCTTCTCATTATCCTCATCTGTAATTTCTTGCTTGTTAATCAATTCTTCTTCACTGAAGTTTACCTCACAAGTCTTAAATACTGGTGACCTAACATTTTTTAGCATTGCTGGAACATTTTCACTCTTTGTTGCTTTTCCTCTGTCACCAGTATTTTTCTTCTTACTGTTTAAGGTATTATAATCAAGACCAATGGCAATGTTTGCACATGGTTTGTTTTTCTCATGGTACTGACCAACCAATTCAGATGTATTCTTGAAGGACTTCAACTTTACTTCACTTTTCTCCAGTTTTACTCTCAGCACAGCCTCAATCTCATTTGCACACTTGAGCTTGTTTTTCAGATAACCATTTTCTTATTTCAACGCTTCAAGCTCCACTATCAACAATTCAGCTTCTTGTTTTTCACTTTCAAGCTTCTCATTTAACCTTGTTAATCTGCTAACTTCTTCATTAGCAGCAACCATGCTTGTATAAATGTGAAACCTTTCCGTGCTCATCTTTTCAACAGTTTTCTTATATTGATTCACATTTAAATCAATGGAGGTAAGAGTTGGTACCTGTGATTTAGATGAGGATGATTCTCCTTGCTCCAAGGCCATGAGTGCATAGTTTCCAAGTTCTTCATCTTCATCATTTTCAGAATCATCCCAACTTTTACCTTTTACAATATAAGTTTTGCTTTGTTGTTTCTTCAGAAGAGCTTCATACTTTGCTTCAAGTTCAAGATAAGCCTTATCTTTCTTTGCCTTCTTGGGTTTCCTGCATTCTGTAGCAAAGTGGCCTAGTTCATCACAGCTGAAGCACCTTATATTAGACTGTCAACAGATCCAGTTTTGTAACCACTTTTGCTATCCGAATTGTACTTCCCTTTCTCTTTCCAGCTGCTGTCTTTGTTGAAAGACTGTCCTTTACTTTTGAAGTATCTTGGATTCCGTACTCTAATGTTAGAGAATTTTCTATCCAGATAGGCCATTGACTGATCTAGCTCATCCAGTTCTTCATGAGTGTAGAACTCATTTTTTTCCAATTCTAGTATGACTTGCTCCTGTGAATCAATTGTTCTCTACTCACTTGTTGAGGCAATTGAGATATGAGATCTGGGTTCATTATTGGATGTTTGGCCTTCATTTACTATTAAAGCACTTGAACCATCTACAACATGTCCTTGGCCAGATCTCAATGATTGCCTTTGAATCATCTCTAGTTCATAGGTTTTGAGAATTCCATATAGAACTTCCAGAGTTATCCTGCTCAAGTCTCTCTTTTCCCTGATTGCTGAGATTTTCTGTTACAAATGATCAGGAAGAGTAAGCAAGAACTTTAGATTCACCTCTTCAGCTTCATAGTACTTTTCATGAAGCTGCAAGTCATTTATCATCTTATTAAATCTTTCAAACACTTCAGTAATGCTTTCATTGGGCTTAGCCATGAAACCCTCATACTATGAAATCAGTATCCTTCTTTGATTAGATCTAACTTCCTCAGTTCCTTCACAGAGTTTTTCAATCTTCTACCATATTTGCTTAGCAGTGTCACAGTTGACAATGTTGTTGTACATCACATTGTCAAGTGACTCGATCAATATCAATTGTAAGTTGTTGTCCAGGGAGACTTTCTCCTTTTCAGGGTCAGAATACTCAGCTGGATCTTTAGGAGCATAATGAGCTGGTATGACCATGTCTCCATCTGTAGATTCCTCAACTCTTACCATAAGAGTGAAGGGTCCATTCTTGAGAATCTGAACATAGAGTGGATTTGCCATCTTGATAAACAGCATCATTTTCTTTTTCCAAAGAGTGTAGTTAGCTTTGTCAAAGGTAGGAATTTTGATGCTACTGATATCTGTGTATTCATTCTTCCAAGATCTTGAATCTATTTTCTTTCAGATTTTGCTATGATACCACTTGTTAGGTAATGAATCACACACAGGGGGGTGAATATATTTGTCTGATTTTAGGCTTTTCTTGAAAGATAATGGTTGAACATAGTAAATTAAATCTTGTATAGAAAAGTGTTCATGCAGAAATTAAACTTGCAAAAAATAAAGAAAACAGATCTTCAAAACTACTTAATTTTTATATTAAAAATTAAGATGTTTTGCTACAAAATTTCTATGCTCTTCGAAGTTAAAGAGCTCGGCTTCTTCTCAAGAGTGTTACAAGATTTTTAGATCTAAATTGTTACTTCTAACTAGAGGACCAATGTTAACTTCATAGCTCAGTTAACTGCTGGTTTACACAGTGGATAATAAACATTCTATTAGCTTTTCTAAACTGTCACTTGTCATTTCTATTTATAGAAAAACAAATCTTCCATTTATGGCTTAATATATATTTAGCATCTCATGTTTACTTTAATCTTCCTATGTCAGTTAATCTTTACCATTGATCTTGCACACACTTCAAGCTGCTTTTTGTAGACTTGTCAATCCAGCTGTTGGATTGTTCGTTGATTGTTTATCTTGGATATTAAACTGATCTGCAATTCTGTACTTTGAGACTGTACCTCGAGATCTCCAGTTTGAATTAATAGAACACTTGATATCTCGATAAGTACAAAGGCTTATCGAGATCTCTAGTACTCCATATTGAGTTTGGCTTGTAAAGGTCTTCAGCTCATCGAGATCTCTAGTCTTCATAACTTCACTTGACTTGTAGATATCTCTGAGTTCTCGAATGGATATAGACTTGTCGATAACTCTGAGTTCTATGAAAGAATGACTTGTAGATATCTTTTTGAGTTCTCGAGTAGCTTTCCTGACTTCTCTACTCCCGACGGATATTGCTTATCCGTTGAGTAGATATATAGCTCATCCATCGAGTAGATATATAGCTTATCTGTCGAGTAGATATTGCTCATCCGTCGAGTAGATATTGCTCATCCGTCGAGTAGATGTTGTTCATCGATCGAGTAGATATATAGCTCATCCGTCAAGTAGATATTAATTATCCGTCGGTACTCTCTGAAGTTTGAATGACTTCTCGATAAGTCATTCTGGAGTTCTCGAATGACTTCTCTATAACATTAAATCTGTGACTTGTAGAGATCTTGACTTAGAACATTTTTCTCCAAAACAAATTTATTCAACTCCAAGATTCTTCAAAATTCTTCTGAGGCATGATCTTCTTGATCTTCTTTCAGATAGAATCCTTAGGCTTGATACTGTTTTAGGAAAAAGACTCCAGTCTGCTTCTTTGCATTTTTACAGACTTTAAGTGTTACAAGTACATAATACAAATTTAGATAACAATACAACTAACTTAGGGTTGGCCCCAAGATTAACTAATTACTGAAAATAACTATTCATTAATCTTCTACTCAGATCATAGATGCTAATGATATTGTTAGCTCCAGTAATCTTTGACATTATTTATTATATATTACAGTCTATATAATCGACCTCCAAAACTCCAACTTCAATTAATTCAAATTGCCTTCTGTAAAATTACCAGCTAAGGGTCAGTCTAGTTGATTACATTACTAGTTAAAGTGATTTATAGCATTGTATCAGGTTTCCAACACGCACAGGTTCAGAGGTTCTTATATGTCGAAATCAAGAAATTATTGGAGTCAAAGGTATTTGCCTAGTCATCTAATATCCATTCACAAATTTATAACTAAGAAGAACCTTGTCTAACTAATCTCTAATTCAATTGACACCTGTTGAACCACAAATAATGATCCAATTGTTAACCCTGTTTAGTGGGGTTTTCAGCCTTATTTATAGAGTATTCAATGGGCCTAAACATAATAATGGGCCAAATAATAGTCCCCCCTTTGAAGTATTAAATCTTCATATTTTTGGGATTTGCTCTTTTTTGCGTGTGGCTTTGTCTTGCCGCCTTATTTTTTTGAGGAGGTGATTTATGTGGAGATTAGAGATTACTCATTTATCAAGAAGAATTTGTGAAGTCTTTTTGAGGAGATTTTGTGAGACATGATAGCTCAAAATTCTCAAATTTCTAGTTCAGATGTTATACTTCACGAGTTGAATCAATGATTTGATAAGTTTGTGAGGCGTAGAGATCGTGCCACTCTAATTTGTGTGGAGATGATGATATAAATATATAATGAGGTAGTGAGGCAAATCTTTGTATAATTTGTGCGGAGATGATGATATAATGAGGTTGTGAGGCGATCCTTTGTATAACTTGTGTGGAGTTGATGATGTGACGAGGTCGTGAGGCAAGCCTTTGTATAAGTTCTGTGGAGTTGACAACGCGATGAGGTCGTGAGTCGATTCTTTCTATAACTCATGTACAGTTCATGATTTAATGAAGTCGCGCGGTGAACGTTTATATAGTTTGGGCTGATGACGTGAAGAGGTCGTGAGGCGAATATTTGTATAATTTGAGTGAAGCTTATAATATGATGAGGTCGTGAGGCGGACCTTTGTATACCTTGTGTTGAGTTGATGATATAATGAGGCTGTGATGCCTTTAAACTCTTATAAGCTGGGTTCACGATCATTTGAGCCAATGAGGTACATGAGGCGATATGAAGCCACTTAAGGGGTATGAGCTTTTTAAACATGTGATGGTTATTGAGGTTTTCTCAAGGCGCGTGAGACGATGTTGAGATTTTGAGGAAGCTTTTAAGAAAATGTTGTAGATTGAGGTCATGAGGTTTTTTGGATTCGCTTTTGGCTATTTTTTACTCGCTCTTTGGTGAGATCTTCGAATGCACCACTCGCGAAGTCTTTGAATCTGCTTTTGGCGTGGATTCCCTCTTGGTGAGGATCTTTTAGGCGTAGAATTTTATGAGTGAATTTATGCAAGGTGGCGAGGTTTATTTATTCGCTCTAGGCGAGGTGTTTTGGATTCGCTCTATGCGAGGTGGCGAAGTGTACTTATTCGTTCTTGGCGAGATATTTTGGATTTTCTCTAGGCGAGATGGCAAAGTTTATTTATTCGATCAAGGTGAGGTGTTTTGAATTCGCTCTATGCGAGGTGGCAAGGTGCATTTATTCGCTCTATGCAAGGTGGCGAGCCTTCGAGGTCTTTGGGCTCGAGATCTTTGGATGAGGTGACAAGGTGTCTTTGTTCATCTTTTGGCGGGATGTCTTTGCTTCGTACTATGCGAGTTGGTGAGCCTTTGACGTCTTTAGGCTCGAGGTCTTTAAATTCGCTCTTGGCGAGGTGTTTATAGATTCAGTCTTAGGAGAAGTCGAATTGGGGAGATGAAGTCGGACGAAGCTTGTGAGGTCTTTTTAAGTGTTGAATTTCTTGAGGGAATGGGGTGCATTTAGTTCATATATGGAGCAAGTAGAAGAGATGAAGAATATATTGATATTGATGAAGATGGATGAAGTCAATGAGGCTTGCGTATCCTTCAACTTGGAGTTACGGAGCAAGGAGGCAAACCGGTGGACCAATGAATTATTATCCTTTTTGAACAAGTGAGGAAGCCTCGTACATGAAGCCTGACTAGATCACCTTATTATTTTATATTTGTAACATCCATGCACTGATCCCACCAAATTAACCTACAGTACAAGTACTTGGATTATTCACATGTTTTCTTCACCACCTTGCACCGTACTGTGGTAAACAACTACTAAACTACTTCGCTGATTTTGACTTCATTTTTTTTCAATCCTTGTACAAGCCCTGCTTCATTTATTTATACAAAGGAAAGCTTATCCCCTTGGTTGACTTAATATGCAGAGAACGACACTGTGTTGGTGTTTCCGTTGTGAGCATCCCCGTTCTTAACCGTCTCTTCTGCCATCGCTAAATGAGCGGGTGACCTACCAGAACGCCTATAGAGATACGGAGCTTTAGTGACCAAGACGAATTTGAGATGAGAGATTGAGTCGAGGAGTGAGTCAAAGACCGACTTGAGGATCGGAGGAGAGTGTATTGAGATGAGTTGACAACTCACAAGAGGCGGTGAATCGGCTTCTTCATCTTTGAGGAAAGGGAACGAGATGTATGCATAGATAGATACATGAGTGTATAAGTATAGATTGGAAGAGAGAGAAAGTGAAAGGGGGAGAGTGTGAAATGCAACTACAAGGAAAATTTTCAAAACAATATGATCCATCCTCGATATGCATTTCTGAGAGTTCATATTTGATTTGTGGTTGTTTTGGAGAGGTACACCCCTCCTTCTAGTGCCACTGTTGAACCACAAATAATGATCCAATTGCCAACCCCATTTAGTGGGATTTCCAGCCTTATAGAGTATCCAATGGTCCTAAACATACTAATGGGCCTAAATATACTAATGGGCCTAACAACACCCATCACTAGTTCTGCAGATGACAAGATAACACAGAAGCGTTGTATATTTTAACAAGAAAACAAGTGATATGATAGACTGAAAAACACATAAATTCATAATTAAGAGAGAGATGGGGGAGAGAGAGATTGATACAGCCAAGTTGATCTACTTAACAATTATATGATGAAAGTATTGGACAGACTTTATATTTTAGACTAAGTTGTGAATGATTTTGACACTATATGAGTGAGACACATTATGTGTCAGTGGTGTGTATTTATTATAACGTATTCTCCTTTTCGAGGAGATTCTAACGCATATTTACACGCTCAAAATGAGTAAAAGGTAGATGAGAACTGATGTTCCAAAGTGTAACCTTTTAATGTAAAAAAGTGGGTTTTGTACCACATCGAGAGTAGCACAAACCTATTTTATGGTTTTTCTTATAAATACTATGTACCACATCGAAAAGAATAATAAGTCCTTTAAAGCCTCTTTTTATATATAGAGAATCTTAGGGTACCAGTTTTATTAAGTCGAAAAAATAAGAGTCGTCTCTTTAATTCTCGGTCTTTTCAGTCTTAAATTTTCTAAATATTTCGGTGATAGTTCTCGGGCTTAGTTCAAGTTTGCTGAGAGTATTTTCGATTTATCAATTATACTAGTATCTCATTTTATCCTGAGAAGCAGGTCATTAAACATGGATGGTGCGGGGCGAAACTGCTTTAAGGAGACAGTTTTCTGGCTTAAGAATAAATCCAATCTCTGTTTGTTTTCTCAAACCATTCTCTTAATTTAATTGTTAATTCTTATATGCTTATGTGATTTAAGAATTAGAAATGTTCTTGTGAATTAGTTATATATTCAATATATATAATAATGTCTATATCGTACAAGATTGATAACAATAATAAAGCAGTTTCTTTTTTTTTCTAACGGTTAAGAGGTTTACACAATTCGGTTGAATTGTTTTGTATTATTAAGATTCTGATCCGTTGCTTTTTGGTGTGCACCATATGTTTGTGAAATTGCAAAACTCTGAAATTAATCTGTTGTACACATACTCGGTTTAATCATGGTCAAATAGGCATGCTAAAACCATAGATTTATCACATGACATGCTGTTATTTTTTGTTTGTGATTTACTTTATATTAATTAGAAAATAATGTGTTTCAACGAATTTATACGTGATAATTGATCATGCGGGTTTGAGCTTTGTGATGAGTTTTTTAGTTTTGTTATAGACCAGGTATTTTTGTTAGTGACATTGTAATTGGTTACATGGTATATTCATTTGTCCTTCATGCACTAATTGAATTTATTTTAATTAGTCATATAATGACATTGGCTGATTTGATATATGAATGTTAGCTTGTTGGGTTAGTTAAAAACCTATATAGCCATAAATTACTAGTTTGGCATACTGAGCACATGCGTAATATATTAGTATATTTGTTTGTTCAAACCAACAGTTCCCATCTCTGTTGGATATATTAATATAATGGCTATTTATGAGAGAGCAATAACATGGTTTTAGTATGTTAAAAACATGATTTGTAGGAGGTCTGCCATTATAACTAGTTAATTTAATGGTATATTAATTAGTTGAATTTGTGATACATTAATTTATTAAGTGGAATTTAGTTTAATGTATGCTAGTCTACAGTATACTACAAGTTGATGTGATGTACATGACATTCATTTAAGATTTTGTGATGTGCAATGCTCATTAGTGTTGATTTATATTTGTTATAATATAATCGAGGAAAAATACGGGCATATGATAATCTTGTTTGATCGGTACAAAATCAATTTTTAAATTGATTTATTGGATATTCATTGAGACTTTATGCTAATTTAGTTCCTGACTAATCAAATAATTTGGTATGTCCATATATGGATGATTTGCAGGAAGAAGCTCTCAGTGAACTGAAATTCCTCGTGAAAATTCATAACGTTAAAAACCTAATATGCCTGAAATACAGGTTATGGGTTGGCATGAGACTAAAATTTTCTGGTTGAATTTTATTCTCCAGTTAATTTATTATGTCTCATGTTGGTGTCGGTATGCTGCGGCAGTAACACACGAGCCTATTACGGTGATCCATGTGATACCTAATATGGCGACAATTGATGTCAGCTGAATTTCGGAAAAATCCGGAATGATGTAAACCCTAACGCATTAACTGATCAAGGATCACTGAATGTGGGTTTATTGGAAGCCTATGATTCTCTTCTGGTTGTACCAGTAGGTGAAGAAGAATGTTCGTTCATGAGAACTATGTTAAAATTTTAGAGAAATTCAATAATTGAATTTCTGGTGACAAGAACTACAAGAAGTTCTTTAGATATGATATTAAAAACCTTGGAGTTTTTAATCAATGATGTAAAACCTGCTCAGATGAGAGCTAGTGACACGATATGTGCTTACTTTCTGGTTTGATAGTAAAACATTTGTCACTCGTACTCGTAATCGGGTCAATATTGAAGCTAAATAGAGAGACATGTGCTTTATAAGCTCAAGGGTAAAAACCAACTTAATATAGATAATTAAGATGGCAATGAATAAATTTAATAATGAATAATCACCGGGTGAATTCTGTTTACAACGTGAATATTCATTATGTCATTTCACCTTACTCGCGTTAAATAAATGGAGTAGATGCAGGTTTGAGTTGCGCTCTGAGGGAGATGCAAAACGATTGTGATCAGCTCAGACTATCACTGAATTTGATGATATTAGTTACGAAGGGCTAATCGTTCCTTAAACAAGATACCACATAAGGAAATAATTAAATTCCTTATTAATTTTGGAATGTTTTCTGACAGTATGTGAAATATTAAAATTGTGGGGTATCTAGAATAGAAAATTATTGAATTTTTTATGAATAGTGGAATGTAATGGAACATTCTTGATAATGATTGAAATGTGGGGGTATCTCGAAATTTGATACCAATACCTCAATTGGTAACATGAGATCCAAAATCAATTGAGATATTTTGGATGGATACACAGACAATGGTTGAGTCTAATAATATCCGATATATGAATCTAATTTGCGAGATTCATAAGAATACTATTACAAAATGTAGGAATGCTTATGCGATAAGCTAGTAGTTCCTAGTAGATATGTAATTAAAAGTTATCTAAATGAACTTACGAGTTATTGGATGAATGTGAGGATGAACCTGTTGAGAGCAAAAGACTTGGATAATTGCTTGTCCCGAATGTCTTGATAATTTGCTTGAAGGTTAACCAGTAAATTTAATAGAAGCAATGCACTTCTCGTATAATTCCTTGATAAGTGAATATATCAAGAGAAAATTTGACTATAATTGAGAAGTCAATAAATCAAGATTTTCTAGCACGTGTACTAGAAAATGGATCGTGCATGTTCTCTCTATGTCCTTTGTGGGGGAAAGGATGTTAAGAAATAGAAAGAGTGGTTCTGTTTGACAGAATCTTGTTTAAAAAATATATGGATCTTCTTATGAGATAGAAACATTAGGACCCAAATGAATTTTCAAATTGGGAAAATATATATGGGTCTGAAGGAAGCAAAAGGTCAGACTGATAATAAAATATTCCCGTCAAAACCTTATATAATTTATGAAATATTCTCAAGTTTTGAGAATAAGGTTCATTAAGATGATATTATAATTATCGTATTGTGAAATTTAAAAGTGCATCGATGAACATTGAGACGGTCTTTCTAAATAGATATTCGGAGAAATATCTATTTACGTGAACCTGAGGGTTGCTCTAGATAAAGCAAGAGTAGAAAATCTGTATTTTCAGTGATCATGTTGAGTGAAACAACATAGACACGAAATAATGACATATTAAATTTGATATTGCTATGATAAGAAATGGCTTCAAATAAACGACAGGGTTGCCATTTTAAGGACGCTCAAAATTGGTTGCTATGTGAATAAGGATTGCCAGTTAAGGATGCTTAAACTTGGTAATGATGCAAAACTTAAATTGCTGGTTTTTGGGACGCTAAAATCTGCTAATATCAATAACAAGTGGAAGTCTTGTGTAATAACTAGTAAAGTGTTAGGTCCCGAAGTATCGTAGAAGGGGGGTTGAGTACGATACTCACTAAATTAAAAAATTCTTTCGAATATTTTGTGGATATATAATTTAGTGTTCATTTAGTGGTTCCGTGTTCTTGAGATGAATAGTGTTTGGAACAATAAAACGAGGAACACAAGATATTCGGGGAAGTATATATTCATATATAAATCCGTGAGTGGTGTCGCTACACTCCGGTAAATAAATTAACCGGCTACAATCTAAGAACAACAAAGTTCCTAGCTACTATAAAGATCAATAAATTAAATCCTATACAATGAACTAGCTTTTGTTTGTTTAAGGATTTAATTACCGGGTAACGTTTATAACGACCCTATGAATATACAAGAGTTTAATCGGGCATTATAACGTTACTCCAGTGAGAAGAATAACTGATATAGATTTGTGTGTGTATCTCCTCTGTCTCTCTTTGCTTCAGTTCTTCAGCTCTTTGGGAGAGAAGATGAACAGAACAATACAATCTGAATAGCTAAATCCTTCTGCTGCTTAGTGTAGACTTTATATCAATTCAAAATATGTGGATAAAAATAAACCACACAAATTAATTGATAGTACAATAAAATTGTGGCTGAGGAGTAAGCTGCGACCAGAGATTATTTCCTGTAACCTGCGACCAGAGAAAGGCTTTTGTACTTAGCTTTTATTCTCACAAAAACCAACATGCGACCAGATTGCCAAGGGGCTTTTTACTTAGTTTATTTTCATAAAAACCAACCTGCGACCACAAGGGGAGGAGTTTGTAGTACTTAGAATATTTTCACACTCCCTAACCTGCGACCAAGGGCTTGTACATAGGTTGCCTTAGTTTTTATTCAATCCAAAGCCAACCTAAAAGTTTAGTAACCTGCGACCGTTGCTTTACTAGTACAATCATTGTACTTAGTTTTTGCCTTTGATTTACAACCTGCGACCACATGGTTGCTTTTTTTTTCTTTTTTTTTTTCATTTTTTTTATTTCCTTTTTCTTTTCTTTTTCTTTTCTTTTCTTTCATTTCCTTTTTTTTTGTTTTTCTTTTCTTTTAAGTTTAAATTGTAACTAAATTAATTTATAAAATAAACTTAAATATAACTTATATAAATAACTAATTTATTTTTATAAAATAAACTTATTTAAATTTTATCAAATAAATCATTTTAAGTTTATTAAATAAATTATATTAAAGTATATTAAATAAATTTATTTAAGTTAACACTTAAACTTTGAACTTGGCCAATCCCTCAAGCTGTTTTATCTGTATACCCTGTGCACCTCTTCTCATACTTTAACAGATAAACGTTCAATTCAAGTATGTTCCTCAATTTAACAATTCTTCTATAAATAATACCCAAATTTCTTTCACGAGCTGTTGACACCTAGTGCAACTCGTCCGGTTCATAGATGACTAACTTCGATTCAAGTCTTCGTATTATAGCCTTGATTACATTGTTAATCTTGCAACAAATTTATCGCTTTGGACACTGACTGTCAATAAACTAATGTACTTTCACTGGAATCCTTTATGATATTTTAGACACCATCTTCATTGCTACTACAATCTTGAATACTTCATTCACTGTTCTTTATCGACGTTTGAACATATAAATGAACTCCTGTTAGTGAGTATAACTTCAAGACTGCAGCTGTCTTCTTTAACCTTTGTATATACCATGTCTTCAATTCTTCAGATTCCTATACTTCAAACACTGTCTATTTTAATCAATGCCAATACACTGAAATCTGCTGGTAGCACTTATACACTGAATCTTCATCATTTCTGAAACCCTGAAAGTCTTTAACCTTTATTCTTCACTGAGGCATGAACATATTAATGAACTTCTTTCAGTGATCTGTAAACAGACTTCAAGCTTTCTTCTAATATTTTGATTCTTTGTATTTTCCTTGTCTTTATTTCTTCTGATTTGTTGTGTAGTCGTAGTATTATTAACCTGTCATGTTCTAGTCTTGTTCTCGTGTTGAGTTATCACGTAACTATTCATACAGCTACGCAGTCTCACCAACAATCTCCCCCTATTTGATTGTTAAACCTAACAAACAAATTAAATAGAAAGGATAACTCAACTAAAAACTTGGAAAAAGTAAAGTACTAGGACTTGTAAATAATGCTACTGGTTTTCTGGACCAAATACTGCATTTCCAGATTTCTTGAGTAATTGAAATGAAATATGCTTATTCCTGTAGAATTGAACTGATCTTCAAGTAGTTTCATCTTTATTTCCTTGGTTCTTCATATCTCTGCCAGATAACACTTCTTAGTCTTGAAGTAATCATCTGCAGCTTCCTTTGTACAACCACATTTCCTGTTAAGAAGCACATATCTCTCCTGCTTCTCCCCTTATGAAAGAACAATGATGAACCAAATCCACTTCTTCTGATCATTAGGAAATCACCTTCGTGTTTACCAAATCTCCCATACAATTGGATCCGTAGTTACAAAAATAACAATAGTGTGTTGTAGTGTACATGCGCTTTACCTTTTTCCTCCTGCCTGCTATTTCTCCCCCTTAGTTGAGGAATCCTCCAAACTATTATTTAAGCTTTTATCTCCCCCTTAGAGAAGAAATATATGTCGTTGTCTGAAGGAGTTCTCATATTTTACTTGGTTGGAAAAGAAATAACAAGTCATATATGATCAACCATGTCCCTTTAAATGCTGCAAGAATGACGTCACCGTTGATCATCCTGTTAACCAATCTTCCCAACTCCTTATACCTCCCAACTGTGAGATCACCAATTGTTACCAATTATTATGTCCCGAACTTGTTAGGTCCCAAAATATTCTCATTCCAATCTGTAAACGTTAGGTCCCTAAAAGTTAGGTTCCAATCATAAATAGATTCGAGACCCGAAGTATCAAGAACCAGTGTTTAGGGATAGGGAATGGGATATGGTATTTCTCTTTCTTCCTCACTATGAGTGTGTGATTCTATTTCATGTACCTCACAAGTGTTTCACTCTTCTCTCCACTCGTGTTTACACTCATTCTCACAAGTGTATCACTCCTCTCATAGCTCCAAAATCCAGATGTACCTGCAAGGAAAATCACCGTAGTCATCCTTAAGGAGGTCACAAGTTGTGCAATGGAAGTTCGCAAATCCCTATCCTCGTTAGAATCGTCAGATGAATCTGAGTCTTAATCTACAAGTAGCTAGTTTCCCTTTGAGGGTTCCAGATTTAAACTCTGAGAAGGTAAACAATGATCCAAAGAATTTAGCATAAAGATCAAAGTTTCATTCTAATGTATGTGAAGATATTTCCTTGTGACTCATCAGGTAAATCTGAATCATTATCAAAAATTTTCCAATCTGCACCTATGTCATATCCACTATCCGCAGATGCATCCATGGAATTTAAGTCTGGGGAGGTAGACACTAACCACTGACATATGGCTATTGGATCAGTATCCTCTCCTAACACCTGTAAAGGCAATTGGTCCATTAAAGAACCTTGAACAATCAAATCTGACCATTAAATGGTTGAAACTCTTGTTTCTGTCAACTCTTCCTTTGTGTGTGTAACCTCTCCTTGTGCATCAAGAATTGTTTATGTTTGAGATGGTGACACTACATCGGATACCCTAGCCGATAATTGAATTTCAATAAATGCCCCCTGTTGAGAGGATGAATCTAGTAACTGTTTTTGTGCCTTTTTAGCCATTATATCTTTTTGAGAAGATGTATGGGAGTTAGCAGTTGCCTTAGTTTGAAAACTACTACTCAACTTTGTAGGAGACAGAGCTGCGGGTTGACTTCAGAACCTTCCGTATGTGGTGCACTAATGCACTTTCTCCCTCATGCTCATTCATACTTCATTTTAATGGTAAGAGAGTGTTGGTTGGTTCTGTTTCTGTGTTTGTCTTTACATTCTGGGATAAAAGTTGTGGGTTTTCAACCTCATGACTATCAATTAAAAGAAGGCCATTGGAGGCTGAACCTGCATTATAGAACATATGGCAATATAGAGATAAAATGCACTTAAGATCTATAATGAGTGGAAATTATGCGTTTAATAAATGATGTAAAATAGTGATTTCACAAAGATTTTCATGAAATAAGCAATCACCATGGTAGAAAGAAGTTTGATTTTCTTCTAAAACTGTTCGAGTGCACAAGTCTGTTTTTATGCCTAAAAAGATAAATGATTTGATAAGACACAAACTAATGACCTAGCAGTATTAAGAAGAGATAGAAAGATTTTGTCTTTTAATATGAATGAGTTTTTATAATATTATTGATCACTTAGGGTAAAGTCTAAGCAATTCTCATTCATGTCAAAAGCTCCATAATCTATCTTTATAAAACTATTACCAACAACATTGTTTATTGATATATAATTTTAATAAGAATGACTATGCTTCTGATTTCGAATTATAGTGAATCTGTTAGATATAGCAACTCATATAAATTCACTAGAACTTAAAATCTCACAATTATCTGCAGCAAAATATTAAAAATATATCATTGACTGATACTTGTCAAGTACTTTAGATACCAATAATTATGTTGTACCCTATTTTAATATAATTTAAATCATGAAACTGATTTAACATGGGATTGTCTAACATTATAATTCAAATATATTAAAATAAGATATCAATGAATTAAATACCAATTATCTATCAAATAGACATTAGCATTCAATTTCATATATTATATAATTGTTAACTCCTAACAACTGTAATATCTCAGACAATACTGGTTCGATAAATAAAGCAACATTAACCAGCATTGTCTTGTTTGCAATCTTAGAAAAATATCCTAAAATCCATATACTTTGATCCATTGAGTATTGAATCTATTATCAAAGTATTTAGGAATTTACAAATAAGTATAAAAATTATTCTAAGTGGACAACATATGGTTACTTCTAATAAAGCATTATCCCCATTGACCATAGTTATACTTAAGAGAGATTTTAACACTTTTTATATTAGTATAAGTGACTGAGGATAAACATTGATTACTTAGAGGAGTTCTAAGTAATGTCACAAATACTAATACTTCACAATTATTTCATAGTTGAACTCTTAACTAAATATCATTAACTGATATAAGTCAAAAATTAGCATACAACTAATCGTGCTACAATCATGATTCTGATTTCAGTGAATTCTTGAGATGTAAACATTACTAAATTCACTAAAACCAAAATCTCATAATTAACTTATAACACATAAGTTACAATCAATATACTAGATATCAATTGTTGACAGATTTAGTTATAATCAATCATGCTGCTTATTTATTTTAAGTTAGTGTGAATTATGGAGAAAATAAAATCATTGAATTGCTTCAATTTCCATAATCTAAACTACCTAAAATAAATATTAAATAAATAAATACTAAATATCTATGAGTTAGATACTAGCACTTAAATATTTATAATTATCCTTGAATAATCACCAGTAGGATATATGACTTATATACATGGTAATCACTCTGTGGGTAATTAGTAATTTTAGAAATACTTTCTAAGCATATAAAATATTGATATTTTTATACACATAACTTAGAAAATACTTCAACTTCTAATATTAGTGATTTTAGAAATAAGCATTGATTACTTAGAATAAAAATTCTAAATAATATCACTAATACCAAAAGTACCACAATTATTCGTACAAGATACAAATAACTATGTTGCATATTATTTTAACATAATTTAAATTATGAGACTGATATGGAATGAAATTGTCTACCATCATAATTTAAATCAATCAAAATAATATTCAAACTTAATACTATAATACTTAACTACCACAAATGTAAATGACATTGTAATCATGATAATCAAGATACTAGCACTAAGTATGAGGTACTGGATTACCGATAAATTCACAAGTCCTTTAAATATTGAAGATTTAATACTTGTGAACTTATTAAGAATTCTTTACATATAAGATTTCCAACTAATATGCAATGAATGATATCCCACACTTACAAACCAGTCTTGAAAGATTAACTTTAACAAATGATTTAATAAGTGTTTCTGCAAGTGACTCTTTGACTAAAAGAGATGCTCTCGAAATAATTGATACATGGCGTCAAGGTGCCTTATTATAGAGTGTTCCACAGAGTTGTTGGATTTGAACTTGTTTCTAACCATAAAAAGAAACCAATCTTCTTCCATGAAGTTGACAGCTTCAGAGACGCTTCTCCTGTCTTTCTTACAACCTGTGTAATCTATCTCTATATAGCCAAACATGTTAAGCACAATATCTTTAGGGTACTTTACTCCAAGAGTTCATAGTCCCTTAATATATCTAATAATCTTGTTAATAGCTATACGATTAGATTCTATAGGATCCACTTGGAACCTTACACATTTGCATCTTGAGAATATTACATGTTGTCTATTAGCATTTGAGTAAAAGAGTGAGCTTGTCATACCTCTATAGCTTATCATTATAACTGAGTTGCATTGATCAAGCTTTAGTGGTTCTGTTGGTAAGTAGTCTTGGCATGTTCAGAATCTTCCAAAATTTTTATATTTCCAAAAGATCCTTAACTTACTTGTATTGCCATCATTCTTTTGGTTTACTTGTGCTCCTAAAAGAATTGTTCTTTTGGCTTGCTTGAGATCCTAAAAGAATTATTCTAATGGCTTGCTTGGAGTAATTCCAAAAAGAAATACAACCTTTCCAACATGCTCCTACATACCTACTCTGCAATTACTTAGCAAATAATCTTGCACAAGTCTTTGTTAGTAGAACAACATATAACATTATCATTATATCACCGCATATATATAACATCATGTTCGTGCCTAGTGATAAGAGAGTTATTAATAAGACGAATCTACTAGTTCATATTAACTGCAACTTCAGTTAGAGTGTCATACCATGTCCTCGATGATTTCTCGAGTAAGATACCATTTTATACCATCCTAAAGTGAGCTTGTGAAGAAGAGATATACAGAGTCCAATAGATCTGCAACTGCAAATTCCATGAACTGTGGTGCATTGACTTCCTCTTTTGACTCACAAACCAGGAGTGCACTTGTACACATCTACTAGAGTCCAATTCCAAGTTTGAATGTGCATCAGGTGCCTGATATGTCGTAATATCCTCAAGTCTCGTCACTGGTGCTTTCTGTCAGATACTGCTTCCAGGTAATAACCTAGCATCCAGTTTGGCCTTTTCCCTCGTAACAATGCCATTGTCATCCAGTTTTGACTTTTGATTATTATTGTATTTGGATACCAGCTTCCCTACAATCTGCTTACTGACTGATTGAGTTCATCTTGGTTTGCAATCACCCAATTAATCCGGATCTATCAGAACTTCTGTAACTTTCTTAGTTTCTTCTTCAGATAGAAAATTAGAGAAATAATCATTCATACTCAGTAGCCCTGCTAGTCATTACTCTACCATCTGGATCACTTAAGAACTAGACTCAGAGAATAATATTGACATCAAACCCTTTGTCTTAGCAGATATGTTCTTGTAGTGTCCTCTTGGTTTATAATGTAGTGTTGTGTCTGACTAGATGATCCTTCTATTGCTCCCCCTAAGCTGTTGCTAAGATTTCCTGAAAATCCTTACCCTTGTTGACTAGCTTCATTGAAATAATGAGTTGTGTTATACACTGCCATTCCACTGCTTGGATATGAATCATCAATACCATTAATTTCTCTTGTAACAGCTTGAAGGAAGAAGTTGTTAAATTATGCATTTAGACTTTCAATCATCTTCTGTTGATCAACCACAAATGCCCTGTAGATTGTAGACTCCACTGAGTAGCCATGGAAAATATCCTAACTAGTCTTAGCTGCAAATGCCAAGATCTTCAAACAACTGAAAATATTTTATCATTTGCTTCTGTAGAACATTCTCTCCAAATACTTTCAGGTTATCCAGTGTTTACTTTTGTTGGCCATTAACTCATTAGTGGTCTTCATGTATACATCTTGATCAAGGCGTGATCTTACTTGTTGCAAATTATTTTGACTACTCCAGCCCTTTGGTATTTAGAAAGTCTTGATTAGCTTGATATGTCCCTTGTAGCTTTAATCAAGTTCCAGTTCTTTCTTTATACCACTCCATTTTGACACTGAGCTCCCAGTGCTGAATATATCTCATAATGTTCTTGATGTTACAGATATTAATCAGAACTGCTTCTTGAATTCAGTCCCATTATCTGACCACAAGATCATTTCTTACAGTTGCTTCCAACTTGATCTTCTTTGATGTGATTAATCACCGTATGTGATGTCTTGTCTTGAGAATGCACGAACAATAGCTTTTTTTCAATAAGAGTAGTCAACCACCATCACTAAGGTATAACTTTACTTTGATGTGATGTTGTCTTTGACTTCTCTTCTTGACATGCCTCACTCTTATCATCCTTCTGAATTCTAGATGAGGCAGTCCTTTCACTACCCCTTTTCACAAAAGAGTTCCTCGAGTTGATGTTCAAGGGTGAGAGCTTCTAATGCCATAGCTACACTTTTGTCAGATGAAGCTTTACAGTAGAAACCATTTACTTCACTTTTTCTGAGATTTCAGTCTAGCCACGAGCATTTTCTTTCCTTACTCTAACAAGAGCAAGCTTCTAAACCTTCCTACTTGAGATGAGACATTAATCATTCATTGAATTGACATTTTGTCCTTTGATGCAGAACTGTCTGATAAGAAAATTTGTGCCTTGATTCTTCAGCAAGAAAGATGCTTCAATTGTTATCAATGACACCAATGATTAGTTGTTGTCAGTGATACCAATTGTTGAGTCCATGATGACATTCCTTTTTCTGCATAGCTTTTTCCCGTAATGAAAACCTTTGTTGTCATCTCCAAGGATTATTGACAGAATAGATTTTATCAATCACATTTGATTATGAGGCTCTTTCTTTGATCATATGCCTTGAGTATAAATTACCAAGAATACATATGAATCAATTGACCTGTTATATCCTGCACTCACAAATGGATTAACAGTTCTTGGTACCCACCTTATCAGATTGAGTCCAGTTGGGTTAGAGATTTTACTATAAACAGAAATAATAACAGTTGCAACCTTATCATGCTAATTCTTATCTTTTACTGATCATTTTCTCCATTTAAATACCTTTGACAAATTTGTCTCTAGGCTAGGGGAAAATGGTTCCAACCTTACATAAGGAGGACTAGCAGTCTTTGCCCTATTGTAATTCTAATCATGTTTTTTCTATAATTAATGTAATTACTAAGAGATGCATTCCTAGCATTGAAATAAGCGAGCATTGAATTAAGAATACATGGCATTCATTCAGAAATATTACCCATAAGAATTAAGCAAAACAATATGATTTGGAACAAACCAAATTAATAAATAAATCACTAATTCTATCTAGTCCAATCATGTTGATGTATCTCATCTAGCTATCTCAATCCAATTATAAACTAATACATCTTAACAAACAATTCAGATCAAATGAATAAATCTTATTGTAATAGGATATACAGAGTAAGTATAAACAAAGGTCTTAAGTGCTGGAAAATATATATCTCACTAAAGCAATTAATCATGTTCAACAAATATTCAAACACATATTTAAGATCATCTAAAGTAACATGCACAAGTTAAAAATCATTCCTAGTTGCCAGAAAAATATTTTAGTGAACTAATTCAAGATTATATATGTGTGATGTTATCACGCTTGTGCGAGTGTTAAGCATTTAAATACTAAGATCTTATCATGCATTGAATATTAAGAACAAAATATTGTAGTGGTTCAAAAAATTGAAATCTGAGATATGTGAGTTGGATCATCTTCAGAGACTGCTATGAAAGCAAGATATTCATGATATTTCTTCTCGTCATCTGATCGATCCCAACTCTTTCCCAATGCACTATAAGTTTTGATTGGCTGTTTCCCTTAGAAAATATTTCACCTTTTTCACAACTCTCCAACTGAATCCCTACTCATCCTTGTTTGTCAAGCTTTTTGTTCTGTTGTAGCAAAAGCCCTGATAGTTATTTGTTACATATATCTTGTCAGAACTGTACCTATCAAATCTTATTTCTGTCCCAATCTCAGTCTTGTAACCACCTCTTGAACTAAATCTTTAGGAGTCTCTGCTTCGGAATAGATAAGATTGATCCTTGGATATATCTTCTGTGTTCCATGTGAATCTGATGTGACTAAACTTCCTTGACATGTGAAACACTGCCCTGACGTCCAGTCCCTCAAGTACTTCTACCTGAGCTTCCTCTGATTCAGCTATTAGTAACTCTTATATTCTTTCATGAGGTTCCAACTTTAATGCATATAGCTGAGAGGTTTGTATGTCCCCACTATTCTCTCTAATCTCCTCGATTTCTTTCTTTATGATCTCATTGATTCTCGGATAAATGTAGCATGGGTACAAAACACTGTGTGACTGTATAATCTGGAATCATTAGAGTTGTCTTAAAATCTTCGTGAAAAATTATACTCGTAGAAATTTCATTCCTTTCCTGCATCTGAAAACCCAGTGGTATCCTATGGAGTAAGTCTTTGAGAAAATTTCACAATTTTCTTCTGTAGGTCTTGAAATCAACTTCATTGGAATAAGAAAACCATTATCTTCAATTTCTGTGTTCAAGAATTTTCCGTCTAAATACCACATGGTATTCGTTTTCTTCGAAAGATTAAAATTATCTTTAAAGCCCGGATAAATCTCGAGTCTACCAATTTTTTGAGAACCCTTAATTTAATATTTAAGAAAAAATTAAATTTCCAAAAGTTTTAATTTCTTAAAAAATAAATTAATCAAAAATAAATATATTTGAAAAATCTAATTTTCAAGAATTTTGAATTTTCTTTAAAATTAAAATAAAAACGTAAACTAATATTTAAGAAAAATTTAAATTTAAGAATTTTAAATTTTCTGAAATAAATAAATAAATCAAAATTAAAAATTTTGGGGCTACTAAATTGCTTAAGTGCTAATTGGCGACTTCAGGCTGCAGAGAAGCCTAACCTGCGACTACTGATCTCTTGTAGCAGTAGAAGTAGGAGCAATTTTACTTGGCAAAAGTAAATACACTCTAACCTGCGACATTTCCTCTCTGGACAGCCTAACCTACGACCAAAACTTCGGTAGAGGATCCCTTGGAATTGCTATCTTGCGACTAAAAGAGACATGAATCACTTGCCTTAGATTTTTCTTTTGTATGTTAGCTTTCTAACCAGCGACTCTGGGTAGAGAAGTAATTAGGGCTGAGTATTCGGTTATTCGGTAACCGAACCGAAATATAATTCGGTTACCGAATACCGAATAAGGGTAAAAATCAGAACTGAATAGTAAACCGAAATAATTTCGGTTATTTACCGAACTGAAATAATTATTTCGGTTAAAACTGAAAACTGAATTAGGAATTTTTTTTAAAATTTTAATAATAAAATATTTAATAAATTACAAATGATCGTACAACAGTTAACTTATACTCTTAGCTCCACTTTCATGCACCTGAATATTATTATGGTGTGGTGTCCTGATTACAATAAAAGTACTTGTAATTAGTTAGTTTATTTTTTTATTTTTAGCAACTAAATTGAAGATCATGAAAACTAAATACATTAAAATCTAAATTAGGCAAATAGCAATTAAATATAACAAATGAAAAGAGAGAAAAGTGAAGTTGGGAACGGAGAATTGATAATTAGAGTGAAAAAAAGGAGCTAGGTAAAAATAAGTAATATATAAATAAATATATTTATGTATATATTAATATATATTTTTATTATATTTCGGTAATTTCGGTAATTCGGGTATTTCGGTAAAAAAACCGAAAAATCGAAATACCGAATAACATAAAAAATCAGAACCGAATTAAAAACCGAATTATTTCGGCTCGGTAACTGAACCGAATTATTTCGGTTCGGTATTTCGGTTAACCGAACCGAATGCTCACCCCTAGAAGTAATGCAAGGACTTGTAATATTTTTCTTATTTGATTTATCAAACAAACACTGCATGCATTTCTTTATCTTTAAACTCCGAGGGAACCAGGCTGCAAGCGCTTGAAAGTCACGTGCTGGATGGTAACAAAGAAACTAGAGAGTGGAATCCACGCGCCTTGCACTTATGTTTGAAATACCGAAAATAGACCCTGCCAATTCTCATTCATTTTGCAAAGCTGATCTCTTTTATGTTTCCATTTCTTTTGTCCCGCAGTCATTTGCAAGTAAACAATCAAATAAAGAAACAAGCTGCCAAATTCTTTCCTTCTGAAGCTGGAGAATTCAAGTAACAAATGAATCAGTTTGGCAGCTAATTAATCCGATAAAATAATTTAAATTAAAAATCTTTTATTTACTAAAATTTAAGTAATAAATTAATTTAGTAAAAATTTATAACATAAATTTATTTAAACTAAGTTCATAATAAACTTATTTAAATTAAATTTATAAAATAAATTTGCTAAATCAAATTTACAAAATAGATTTATATAAATGAAAAATTAATAAAATAAATTTATTTAAGGATCCTGATTTGTGTATCAATCAGTCAGCTCTGATACCAATTGTTAGCTCCCGAAGTATCGTAGAAGGCGGGTTGAATACGATACCCACTAAATTAAAAAAATTCTTTCGAATCTTTATAGAACGTATTCTCCTCTTTGAGGGGATTCCAACGCATATTTACACGCTTAAAACGAGTAAAAGGTGAATGAGAACTAATGTTCCAAAGTGTAATCTTTTAATGTGAAAAGTGGGTTTTGTACCACATCAAGAGTAGCACGAACCTCTTCCTTGATTTTTCTTATAAATACAATGTACCATATCGAAAAGAATAATAAATCCTTTCAAGCCTCTCTTTATATATATAGAGTCTTAGGGCACCAGTTTTATTAAGTCGAGAAAATAAGAGTCTTCTCTTTAATTCTCGGTCTTTTTAGTTTTAAATTTTCTAAATATTCCGATGATAGTTCTCGGGCTTATTTCAGGTTTGCTAAGAGTATTTTCGATTTATCGATTATACTAGTATCTTTTTTTATCCTGGGAAGCATGTCCCTAAACATGGATGGTGCGGGGCGAAACTATTTTAAGGAGACAGTTTTCTGGCTCCAGAATAAATCCAATCTCTGTTTATTTTCTCAAACCCTTCTCCTAATTTAATTGTTAATTCTTATATGCTTATGTGATTTAATAATTAGAAATATTCTTGTGAATTAATTATATATTCAATATATATAATAATGTCTATATCATACAAGATTGATAACAAAAAATATAAAAAGAAATAAAGTTTGCTGCGGTTGATGAGGGCAGACACAGGTTAAATGAGTTGATCGTTATCTCAAAGCCACCCTTGCGTTTTTCTCTGGCAATCTCGAGTTTGTTAAATGTTACGATTATGTAGCAGATACATGTTATCTCCGGTTAGTTTGGATTTAGACATTAATCATAAATCATTGATGTTAATGAATTTGTTATTTATTTTAACAAGACAATCTTTCGAGAACATTCACCTCCATTTGGTTCAGAAGAGAAAAAATGATTTCTTATAACTTCAGTAAATGACATAACATGGCTCCGTCCCCTTTTCAGCACATTTTCGTGTTTAATTTCCAAAAGTAGCATATGTGTTCAATTTTTTTCAAAAATGGCACATAATGCCACTTTAAATGGGATAAAGTGGCATTCTAGAATAATAATTTTTTTTTCCTCATCTCCCTTTATTTGTTTTGGACAAACGCATAATTGTAGGTGTAAAATTATTAATAAGGTCATATTTTTCCATTTGTTATTAATTAATAAATTTTATTTTTTCTATCAAAATTTTTTAGTTAGCAAGTGATGTTAACTTATCGTAAGCATAAATTTTTTATTTTAATTAAAAAATTTAATTATATATGATTTTTGTAGCTTGAAAAATGATTGGTGGGAGTGTACATATTTTGACGAGAACTCACATTCATGAATTTTACAACTGCAGTTGTACACAATATATAAAAATATTATTTGTTTGATATAAAGTACATTTACTGTATTTTGATCATTTAAAATTTATTTTCAAAAAAATAGAAAACATGACATTTTTTAGTACTAAAAAAAGTGTGTAAAATAGTACAACAATAAATTGAAAATGAAACTATCAACTCGAAGGAAATTCATGAAACGTGTGAAAAAATTCTTTGGAAATAAAAAAAAATTAGAATCAAATAGGTATAATGAATGAAAAGTATATAATAATATAACTAAATATAAAACTATAATGTTATTGATAATATTCAGCATTTTATAATATTCAGAATAATTTATAATTTTACTATCATCGAATTTAGTGGGAAATTTAAAATCTAAACTGATTATGACCAATTTTTTTTTATTTTAAATGAATATTCAAAAAAAATTAAAGTGTTTTACAAGACTAAATACTATTACGAAATAGCTAAATAAAGTTGAAGCAATCCAATATTTTAAGATTTTACGATTCTTTATAAATTAAAACTTCTAATTTTAATCTTCACTAATTTTAGTATTTTATACTATAGAACTATTTTATTAAATTATAAACTAAACTCTATGTATTTTACTTTTCATTATTCTATGATTTGTAGTAAAATTTAAAACCTTTAACTCTATAAACATATTCAAAGAAAATAAAATAATATATTTTATATTTGGAGATCTTCTTTATGCTAGATAACACTAAATAATTGCTAACAAATTTATTCAAAACCGACTAAAAAAATTATATGAAATCAAATTAAAATATATATACACATGTATAAATAATTTTTAATTTGCACGTATTGATAATTTTTATTATAAATTTTAGTTTTTACTTTTAGGCAATGAAATAAATAGTGTACAAAATATATCAATAATTTTAATTTTTTTTTGATATTTTAATTAATTATTTTAATAGTGTTCAAAATCCCGAAGGGTAGCGGCTGCGGGTTACCTATGATAAAAAAATTACTTAAAAATTAACAAGGTTAACAACATAATAACAACCTATACATCTTCATTACTTTTTTCATTCACAACTGTTAGGGTTATTTTGATGTATTATTTTCACACACTTGCGGTACCATTTTCAGACGGTACAAATTGCCATGTTTTCTATTTTTTGAAAATATTTTTAATTTTAATGCTCACAATACATTAAATGTACGTTTACATCAAACAAATAACATTTTTATAAATTGTGTAGAACTCCACTTCTAAAACTCATGATTATGAGTTCTCGTAAAAAAAATCATATTATTTCATAATACCCTTTTTCAAGCAACTAAAACTATATAAAAATAAATTTTAAATTAAAAAAAAAAATATCTACTAAAAATAGGTTTAAATCACTTGTCAACAAAAAAAATTGATCCCAATATTCTTTTATTTAATTTAGTATGAGAGTTCAAAATCGGGAATTTAGACTAAATTTTACCCCTACAAAATTGAAGGCCTTTAAGTAGGAGGAGAGGAAAATAATAATAATAATAATAAAAAGAAATAGCACCAGAACGCCAAAACCCCATAAAAAGTGGTGTTCTCAGTCATTTTTGTCCAAGATTGAATGAGTGTGCCATAAAGGACATAGCCGACATAACATCCCATCTATACCTAAAAACGGAAGCAAATATTTTTTTAGACTAAGGGCCTGTTTGGCTGACCTGATTAAAGTGACTTATCCACTTATAAGCCTGTAAGTATTTATCGACAAGTTTTTGTCGATCTAACTTATAAGTCGAATTTGTAACTTATTAGTTGATAAGTTGAATGTTAGCAACAACATATTTTTTCTCAACTTATTTTGAATTTTCAATTTTTTATTAACTTAATTTTAACATTTATATTTTTAAATGTGTTTCTAACGTAAAATTCACAAATTAATATAATTAAATTTAAAACAATTTTATTTTAGTTCATTTTGTTAAAAAAATATCTGACTCGTAAGTGAAATTATCCAAACACTTACATAACTTATAAGTATTTACTTACTTATCACTTATAAATTGTTTATTAATTTTAAGTCATAAATTACTTATTTTAAGATTTCCCAAACATCCACTAAATTGCAGCCAGGTGTGTAAGAATGAATTAACAACATCAAATCCGTATTTATACTCTCACACATTAAGTTAGAAGAAGTGAAAAGAGATTTCCAAATTTATGCAAAAAATATAATTTTGAAAAATAAAAGTGGGATATACAATTAATTAAAATGATCATGAATATAGATACATGATTGGCACACGTATTATCATATCCGACAGTTCAAAATGACCCACTCTCAATAGCTAAGAAGAAAGGAACTAGCCATTGATGAAGTTTTACATCAATTGCTAAGATAACCACTGAAAATCCAAAAGCTTGTTATGACTATCAACGGCTAAGAGTAGTGATAGTCCATAATGCAATTAAGCCCAAAAATACCACTAAATCCCAATAGAGAGAGGCCCAAGCCCAACTTGGGGTGGTCCCCGGAAACGTGGAAACCACTGAGGGTAGTAATGGTTCAATATTATCCAAAATAGCATGACAACATCTCGGGCGTCCATGTGTCAAGACCTCAAGCTGTTTCAACAACCAGGAGACAGTTGGGCCCTATCCCCCATCTAGAGCGTCCAATTGTCCACCAACCAAGAATCACCAATGGCCAGGATGAAAATATACAAACCCTCAAAACCCTAAATTGGGGGCCTATAAAAGGCCCCAATAAAGGGGTTTTAAGGGTTACTTCCTCTATTCTCTTACACAGATATACACACATCATATATATATATTCAAATAACTCATGTTCTATCCTTCTTTCACACTTTCAAATATCTTGATCTATGTGTTTGTTTAGTTTTAAAATTGTATAATTAATTTTTTGTCACATTTGAATTTTGAATTGATTATGCTCGTATATAAATTATGTTTTAGATAAGAGATTGTTATTGATATAATATTCTATTATTCTTTACCATGAATTTTATTCGCGGGTTGAGTTGTTTTAATTTTATTCCTAAAACTACTCCTTATTTAATTCTAAAAAGGAGTCTAAAAGAGGCTTATTATACCAGACTCTTGCAATTCCTATATACACGGCCCTCAATTAGATCCAGGGTTTTCACTTTTCTCTTCAACAAGTATTCCCTTCTCGTCATTGCTACTATAGCCGGTCATTTAATCATGAGGAAAAGTAGAAGGCAAACGCCAAGGGTCAGGCTGGTGGACGATGGAGTGATGATGATACTCCTGTGAATGCTAAGCAAAAGAGAAAACTCAGGGATGAGGAGATTTATGATACAGAGGCAAATTCAGTTATTGTTGAAAGTGTAGATGAATAGTCATGTGTTCAAAGATCTGAAATTGAGTTGGTCGTGCTTCTAAAAAGGTCAAATTGAACTTTGGGATTCGAGACAAGTTCAGATCAAAGTTCAAATCAAAGCATCTTGACACACGTAAGATTATTCTCGATAAAGCTCTTGCTGGTAAGGTTTTCTACAACTGTGGTGCTGTTAAGATTTTTCAAGAATTAGGGTTTGGTTCATTTTTGAACGATTTACCTAAAGTATGTTATCCAATGCTTGTTAGAGAGTTTTAAGGTAATTTGCATGTTGAAAAATACTGATATATGAAATTTATTTATGGGGTCAAGATTAATCTAAATGCTGGTGTGTTAAGTGCTTGGTTAGATATTCTGAGTCCATCCAATGTATCCATTTATAGGAAGAAAGGACCTAAGAATGTTAATAATTTTACCGCATTAGATCAGATTAAGTTAATTACTGGTAATTCTGAGTTGACAGAGTACTTTTCTCCTATTACAGCCCAAGTGATGCCAATGGCACGCTTATTGTTTAAAATTTGTTCGGAGAATGTTTGTCCTAGATTAGGAACTAGGTCCAACTTTGCTGCACAAGATGTTCTTGCTGTTAGTATGCTTTTAGCTGGTAAAAGATTTGATTTAAGTGAATTTATCTTGAAGAATATGATTGAAGTTTTTGATGGAAAACCAACCACTGGGTTACCCTATGGTTTTCAGTTGACCAAGGTGTTTGAGTGGTGTGGTGTTGATGTTTCTGACACTAAGACTTTGAATGCTAAAGATTTTTGGATGGAAAGTGCTTGTCTCTAGGTGGTTTGAAGGTTGAAGCTGATGGCTCCCTTGTGGTTGTTGAAATTCCTAAGCTCTCCCCTATCCATTTGTCTCATACTGTTGTTCAGTGTGATAAGGATTTGTCCATTAAACTCAATGATTTAATGGCTGATGTCAAGGCTAGCAGACAAAGAATTCTAGAAAAGTTGGATAAGATTAATGTTGATCAGTAGATACTCAAGGATGTGTTGTTGGGTATTTCTACCCCATCAGGACCATCTGATCCTTCTGGTGCCTTTTCATACACTCCAATAAGAAGCTCAGTGGAAAATATTTTGGCTTCTGCTGCAAATCAGTATGGCATGCATTTTCATATTACTTCTACTGCCACCAAGGATGCAGAGCATAGCAAGGAGGACAAGGAGGACAAATACAAGGATAAGGATGAGGATGTTGAAGATAATGCCTAAATTTTACTTACTTTTAATGATTAAGGGGGAGTAATTTAGGAAAAGGGTTTATCGGAGTTTATCTGTCTTGTTTAAATACTTATAATTTGGTTTTTAAACTTATTTGATGGTGGTTATTTTTGAACTAAGTGATTAAGTTTACTTTCTATGTTTGTTTAAGTCTGGTTGTTTGAGAACTTGGTGATTTAGTTCATCATAAGGTGTTATGTGTTTTGACCTGGATGTTGGTTTGTTTTTAATATATTATCTGTTTATCTTAATTCACCGTATGTATGCTTTATTTATTGTTTAAGATATAATTGTGAACATGTTTTATATGACTTATGGTGAGTATTAAGTACTTTCCTAAAAGTTATGTAATCATCAACAAGGAGGAGATTGACACCCTTATGATTTTGATGAACACACTGATAACAAACTCATAGCTTATCTTGTTACTCTCATAGCTTGCTGAATATATTATGTCTTTATGTTACTAACATTATTTTGTAGGAAGATATAAACTTAATCTGTCACCCAGCTAACAATGGTTATAACAATCTTATCAGCTAGCTCACAATAACCGCCTGAAAGAGATTCAAGATAAATCAGAATTACGGTTTTTAAGGAGATGGATAGCAAATGAGTTTTTGTAAGGAATCTTTGATATGATTTACGTGTTAATTATATTAGAGCTCCTCAGATGTTCAAACTCTTTTATAAAACCATTTTCTATTTTCTAGGAAGTTGTTATAAATCCTTTTATCCTAACAACTTTTCTATCAATTGGTATTTAAATTTAAACTAAAGATAGATGTTTTCAAACTTTTTCTTATCTATCTTATCTTTAGTTTAAATATATTTAAGATGAGTTTAACATTCAAATAATAACTACTAAGCCGTGAGACTTGGTAAAGAACGAAAAGGTTGATTTATTATTTTGAAAGTTAATTTAGTCTATGAATATAATCGGGTATACTTGTTTTGAGGTTGATCCACAAAATATACACCATACCATCTGAGAAATACAACTTGCATTCATTGAATATTCTTTTTCTGAGCTCTAGTTTAATCACGCATATCTATATTCATAGAGTTCATCGTTTTAGTTGTAATTTTCATTAAATCTTGTATTGTTCAAGGTGTAAACATTTGTTACTGAGTAGTTGAGCTTGGATAACAAGGATTCAGGGAGTTCGATTGCTAGAGAAGGCTATACAGGTTTGGTACAGGGCTTAGAGGGCAATTCACTCGTGGAAACAAGTTTAATCAGCAAGCTGCTATCAGGAACATGATAAGTGGTATTTTATACCACTTAGAGCGTCTCATAACGGCTTGAATTGGTATTTTGAACTCAAGTATTTTGTGTATTTGACGCTTTTTCTAGTGTTTTTTGCATTTCAGGGTATAACTTGCTTAGATAGGTGGTTTTCATCGAATAAAGCTTAAGGAAGTGCTTGGAATCAGTCTAGGGGTGATGAGAGAAGAAATTAGCAAAAGCAGAAGCAAAATAAAGTATTTTCCAGAAGGGTAGCAGGCGGCCACAAGCCAGAAGCAGGCGACCGCGTGCTAGCAAGCGGTCGCGTGGAGGCAGCAGGCGACCGCCTGTGTGCGGAAATTTAGAATTTGGATTTTATTAATTCTAGTACAATTGGGCTTCTGTTGGCGCTGGTTCCCTTGGGCTATTATATAAACCTTATGGGAAGACGTTTTCTCCATCAAAAGCAAGGGCCAAAAGATTGAAAAGACCGTTTTAACACGCAACAACGAAGAAGAGGAAGCATACATTTATCTTGTGATTCTTTTAATTCGTTGTAACAGTGGATGCTAGTTTTCTTTATGCTTTGAACCTTAATACTCTCGTGATGTACTTAATTATTTATTAAGTATTTTTATTAGTCTTATATCGTTGTCTTATTATCATGCTTTCATATGAACCCATGGTGACGATGAGTTCTATTATAGGCTAATCGTGATCATGGGATCCTAGTGGATTTACTATGGAATTCTTTAGTTAATTATTTAATACCCTGGTATATGGTGATTGTATGATATCCAGTATATGTTGTGCTTATTCTTCTTATATGCATCGCGAACATGTAAGATAGCCTGTTAATCTCTTGTGAAGCGACAGTGAATCTTGAGATTTAGAACTTGTCATGCTAGCATATGTTCATGTATTGTATGCATGATTAGTGGGTAACTCTAACCGTTTTACTTGCCCTGTGTAATCATCATGAATAACTTGCGCTTAAATCATTATGTTGTCAAATTCTGTAGACATATAGGGTCTCAACATAATTGATGCCTATTCAACATCTATCTTAATTGTGGATGCTTGGTAGAATGGTATTCGTACAACGAAAGTTGGTGTTTATCAGTTTCGTATTTTTCGATTAATATCATTACCATTACATGCTAAGGTTAATAACAATAACTATTGAATGAAGTAGTAATGAAGTTAGGATCTCATGTGTGTTTAATATTGTTAATTCAAGTGTTTAATTCTCGTAGTAATTATTAGTTAACCAACCTTAATTATTGTTGTCTTGGAATTGAAGAATAATCATATATTGGTGAGTAAGTGTTAATTAAATACAATTAATCAGAGTCTTTCTAGGAAGGAACTAGAAATCATTCTATATTACTTGCGAACGTGTATACTTGCGTGAATTATTTAGCGCATGCTTTGTGCCTAACAAGTTTTTGGCGCCGCTGCCGGGGACTCGGTGTTAATTTGTTTAGTTTATGTACTTGCCATCAGTGGTCATTAGGATTCATTGATTAAGACTTGTTACTTACTGCTTCCGGTTGTGTTTCAGGTACTCTAGTGAGCGTTTATGCAAACACGTTCTCACACTCGCAAGAGAAATCTGGATAAAGCTGAGGAGACAGATAAAACTCTTGACTTTCCGGAGAAGATAGTTTTTGAAGATTCAGATAAAGAAAGTGAAAAGAAAGAACCTGAAACAATGGGTGATCGTCTAGCTCAAGCTGATCCAGCTCTTATGGACTTTTCTCGGCCTAAAATTGATGACATTCAGTCCAACATCATTCATCCGGCTATTCAGGCCAATACTTTTAAAATCAAGCCGGGCACTATTCAGATGGTGCAGAATTCTCTTTCTTTCGGAGGGGCTGCGACTGAAGATCCCAACATGCATATCAGGAATTTTGTCGAGATCTGTAGTACTTTCAAATATAATGGTGTCAGTGATGAGGCTATTAAGATGAGGCTTTTCCCATTCTCTCTAAGGGACAAAGTTAAGGACTGGTTACATTCTTTACCAGCTGGGTCCATCATTATTTGGGAAGATCTTACGCAAAAGTTTCTGATGAAGTTCTATCCAATGGCAAAAACTGCAGCTATGAGGAGTGTTCTTACTCAGTTTACGCAGCAACCAGGATAATCTATGTGCGAAGCTTGGGAGTGTTACAAGGAGATGTTGAGAAAGTGTCCACATCATGGGATGCCTGACTGAATGGTGATCACTGGTTTCTACAATGGTTTGGGGGTCTAATCTCGACCCATGCTCGATGCAGCTTCTGGAGGCGCCTTGTAGGCCAAAAGCTATATTGAGGCCTATAATCTCATTGAAACTATGGCTGCAAATGAGTATCAAAACCCAACTCAAAGGATGATGCATGGGAAAGTAGTAGGTATTCTGGAAGTTGATGCAACTACAACTATTGCAGCACAGCTCACGGTGCTGACTATGAAGGTCGATCCTTTAACCAACTATGGCATAAATCAATTATCTAGTGTCTATGAGCTTTGTGCAGACTCTCATGCTACGGATCAGTGTTCTCTTGTTAATGAATCTGTTCAGTATGTGAACAATTTCCAGAAACCGCAGCAGCCTGTGCCCGCTACTTATCATCCTAATAACAGAAATCATCCCAATTTCAGCTGGAGTAATAATCAGAATGCTGTTCAGCAGTCATATCAGTAAGCTGCAAATAAACAGTTTAATCCACCTGGATTCCAGCAACCTCAGCAATTTGCTCAAAGGCAACCATATCCTCAACAAGGAGGTGCTGCTCCACCTTCTAGTGCTGACTTCGAGGAGTTAAAGCTGTTATACAAAAGTCAAGTTGTTTCTATCAAGAGCTTGGAAAATCAAATTGGACAAATAGAAAATGCCTTGCTCAATCGTCAACCCGGCATACTTCTCAGCGATACTGAAGTGCCAGGCAGGAAGGAAGTTAAAGAGCAAGTCAAAGCTGTCACCTTAAGGTCTAGAAAATTTGCTGATGCTGAAAAAGCAAAAGATGTAGAAGTTGAAGTTGTAGATGAAGAAGGAATGCAAAAGGAGAAAGAGGGGGAACCAAGGAAGACTACTATTGAACATACTCTGCCTGAGGGTAATACAGGGGAGAAACAGCTCTATCCTCCACCACCTTTTCCTAAGCGATTGCAAAAATAAAGGTTGGACACGCAATTTGGTAAGTTTCTGGAGGTGTTCAAGAAACTTCACATCAACATACCTTTCGCTGAGGCTCTTGAGCAAATGCCTAGTTATGCAAAATTCATGAAAGGTATTCTTTCGAGGAAAGTGAAACTGGATGATCTTGATACCGTTGCTCTGATGGAAGAGTGCAGTACCGTGCTGCAACAAAAGTTACCTCCAAAGCTTAAGGATCCAGGTAGCTTCACCATTCCTTGCACCATTGGAAAGTTGTCATTTGACAAGTGCCTTTGTGATTTGGGAGCAAGCATCAATCTGATGCCGTTGTCTATCTTCAAAAAGATGAATTTGCCTGATTCGAAGCCCACCTTCAGGTCTCTAAAATTGGCTGATCGTTCGATTACATACCCGCGAGGCATCATGGAGGACGTGCTAGTAAAGGTGGACAAGCTCATATTTCCTGCAGATTTTCTCATTCTGGATTTTGAGGAAGATAAGAAGAATCCTATAATCTTGGGAAGACCTTTCTTGGCTACAGGTCGTACCTTGATAGATGTGCAAAAAGGTGAACTCACTACGAGGGTGCAAGATCAAGATATGACATTCAATGTGTTCAATGCGATGAAATTTCCTACGGAAGATGTGGAGTGCTTTAAGGTGGATTTGGTCAAATCTGTAGTTACTTCAGAACTTGATCATGTACTAAGGTCTGATGCCTTAGAAAAAGCCTTATTAGGGGATTTTGACAGTGAAGATGATGAAGGCAATGAGCAGTTACAATATCTGAATGCTTCTTCTTGGAAATGGAAGTTAGACATGCCATTCGAATCTCTTGGTAGTACTGATCTCAAGAATGCTGAGGGAAAGCTCAAACCATCTATTGAGGAAGCACCTACTTTGGAGCTTAAACCACTGCCTAAACACTTGAGGTATGCTTTTTTAGGTGATGCATCTACTTTGCCTGTTATTATTGCATCTGACCTTTCAAGTAGTGATGAGGATAAACTCTTAAGGATTTTGAGAGAATTCAAATCAGCCATCGGATGGACTATAGCAGATATAAAAGGGATCAACCCTTCGTACTGCATGCATAAAATTCTACTAAAGGAAGGTAGCAAGCCGACTGTTGAGCAACAGCGAAGGCTTAATCCTGTCATGAAAGAAGCGGTAAAGAAAGAAATTCTAAAATGGCTGGATGCAGGAATCATATATCCTATTTCTGACAGTTCTTGGGTGAGCCCCGTGCAATGTGTACCTAAGAAAGGAGGTATTACTGTGGTAGCAAATGAGAAGAATGAGCTCATCCCCACTCGAACAGTAACAAGATAGAGGGTATGCATGGACTACAGGAAGTTGAATAAATCCACGAGGAAGGATCACTTCCCTCTTCCATTCATTGATCAGATGCTTGACAGGTTGGCTGGTCATGAGTATTATTGTCTTCTGAATGGCTATTCGGGCTACAATCAAATTTGCATTGCACCAGAAGATCAAGAGAAGACTACTTTCACTTGTCCATTTGGCACGTTTGCTTTTCGCAGAGTTTCTATTATCTTATGTGGT
The DNA here is from genome assembly GCF_009905375.1 of Apium graveolens. Classification (NCBI taxonomy): domain Eukaryota; kingdom Viridiplantae; phylum Streptophyta; class Magnoliopsida; order Apiales; family Apiaceae; genus Apium; species Apium graveolens. The sequence continues at coordinate 140,395,090 of NC_133652.1, read as the reverse complement.
GCACCTGCCACTTTTCAGAGATGCATGATGGCCATATTCTCTGATATGATTGGAAATAATGTCGAAGTGTTCATGGATGACTTCTCCGTCTTTGGACATTCGTATGATGAATGCTTGAATAATCTCCGTTTGGTGCTCAAAAGGTGTGTTGAGACCAATCTGGTGCTCAATTGGGGAAAATGTCACTTCATGGTGCAACTTGGCATCATTATTGGGCATAAGGTCTCTAGTAAAGGTCTTGAGGTGGATAAAGCCAAGGTGGGCGTCATTGAAAATCTTCCTCCACCTATTTATGTGAAAGGAATCCGTAGCTTTCTTGGTCATGCGGGTTTTTATCGGCATTTCGTCAAGGACTTCTTTAAGATATCTAAGCCGTTGTGTAACTTGCTCGAAAAAGATGTGCCTTTCAAATTTGATGATAAATGCTTGGCAGCATTCGAGACTCTCAAGAAGAGTTTAATCACCGTACCAGTTATTACGACACCTGATTGGAGAGAACCTTTTTAAATGATGTGTGATGCAAGTGATTATGCAGTGGGAACAGTTCTTGGGCAGCGAAAGAGTAATATCTTTCATGTGGTCTACTATGCTAGGAAGACGCTAAATGGAGCCCAACTGAATTACACCACTACTGAGAAGGAGCTCTTGGCTTTAGTTTTTGGTTTCAATAAATTTCGATCTTATCTACTTGGGACAAAGGTGACAGTGTTCACTGCTCACGCTGCCATCCGCTATCTGATCTCAAAGAAGGATTCGAAGCCTAGACTTATTCGTTGGGTTCTCTAACTACAGGAATTCGAGTTAGAGATCAAGGATCGAAAAGGTACTGAAAATCAAGTAGCTGACCGTCTCTCTAGATTGGAGAATCCCGTATCTACTTCACATGATAAGACATTGATCAACAAATCTTTTTCGGATGAGCAGTTGTTCGTAATTCAAGAGGAACAGCCATGGTTCGCAGACATAGTGAACTATCTTGTTAGCAATATAATGCCTCCTAATATGAATGCGGCTCAAAAGAAGAAGTTTCTGCAAGAGGTGAAGTGGTACATGTGGGATGAACCATATTTGTTTAGACAAGGAGCTGACCCGATCATTAGGAGATGTATCCCATTCTATGAGATGGAGGGGATATTACAAGACTTTCATTCCACAGTTTATGGTGGATATTATGGTGGTGAAAAGACAGCAGCTCGTATTCTTCAAGCAGATTTTTTCTGGCCTACGTTGTTTAAGGATGCACATCAGTTCGTTTGAGGTGTGATCGTTGCCAAAGAGTTGGGAATCTTTCCAGAAAGGATGAGATGCCTTTAAATGTGCTACTTGAAGTTGAGGTCTTCGATGTTTGGGGAATTGATTTCATGGGATCATTTATCTCGTCCTGCAATAATCAGTACATCTTACTGGCAGTCGATTATGTCTCAAAATGGGTAGAAATCAAAGCTCTACCGACTAATGATACAAAGGTAGTGTTGAGTTTTCTTCATAAGCAGATATTCACAAGGTTTGGAACGCCACGAGTTATCATAAGTGACGAAGGGTCGCATTTCTACAATCGTAAGTTCACTTCTATGATTCAACGCTACAATGTGAATTATCGCATTGCTACTTCCTATCATCTGCAAACTAATGGTCAAGCTGAAGTGTCTAATAGAAAAATCAAGCGCATTCTAAAGAAAGTCATTTGTCCATCAAGGAAAGATTGGTCTTTAAAGCTCGATGAAGCTGTGTGGGCTTATAGAACAACATACAAGACTCCACTTGGGATGTCCCCGTTTTAACTTGTCTATGGTAAGGGATGTCATTTACCTGCGAAGCTTGAGTATAAGGCTTATTGGGAATTGAAGAAGTTAAACCTTGATCTAGATGCAGCTGGGAAGAAGCGAATGCTTCAGTTAAATGAACTTAATGAATTTCGACTTCAAGCGTACGAAAATAATAAAATGTACAAGGAGAAGGTAAAAAGGTGGCATGACAGGAAGCTATCGCCTAAGTCATTCGTGCCGGGGAAACAAGTTCTTCTATTCAACTCTCGTCTCCGACTTTTTCCTGGAAAGTTGAAATCAAGGTGGTTTGGACCATTTATCGTCAAAACTGTGTTTCCACATGGAGAAGTGGAGATTTTTGAGAACGATCCAGGCCAAGCATTCGAAGTAAATGGTCAGAGATTGAAGCACTATTATGGGGATACGGCAAACCGTAAAGTGGTTAGTGCCGTTTTATTATCAACTTGATCGCATAACTCCACGTCAAGTTAATGACGTAAAAGAAGCGTTTCTTGGGAGGCAACCCAAGATATGAGACCATAGGACACCTTAGAATATAGTAATTTATCCAAAAACCCAAAAAAATCAGAAACAAGGTTGCAAAAAAAAATTCTAGAAGCATAGCAGGCGCCTGTGTGCTAGGAGCAGGCGACCGCGTGCTAGCAGGCGCCCGCGTGCCAGGCGGCCGCGTGCGTCCCTGACTGTTGAAAAATCGTATTTCAGCCTAAAAAAAATCACAAAAAAAATATAACCCATTAACCCACGATTTCCCCCCATACCTTGCCACAATCCCCACTCCTAATCAAATTCTAACCCTAATTTTGCCCTATAAATACATACAACCTCTCCATACACATCCCACACACTTTCGCTCTACAAAATCTCTCCTACACACCAAACACAAACTCTCCAACTCTTATTCTCAGTTCTCATGGCCCCAAAGAGATCACGAACTGTGGGTAGCAGCAGCACTAATCCGACTACTACTGATTCTTCGAGGAATACTGCTGCGAGGCCCCGATTGTTGGATGGGGCTACTGAAGAAGAGTACACCAAGCTTCTGACTAAGCCTATTATGAGGAAGAGGGGGTCCTTGCCATCAGGGAGGGATGGTGAGTTTCTAGCGATGATTGCTGAGAAGGGATGGATTACACTCTACGAGTCACCTGAGGCGGTTCCGATGAGTATCGTTCGTGAGTTCAATGCGAACGCCAAGGCTGACAAGAATGGGTTTTCTATTATTCATGGGCTTACTATTGATTATCATCCCGCGGCGATTCATCGGATGATTGGACAACGATAAAGGAAACCACAAGAAGAGCATTGGAATGCAAAGGCCCCTGAGGACTTTGATTTGGACTTGATTATTGCTACTCTCTGTCAGCCGGGCACAGTGTGGAAGTTCAAAAGGGGATCCAATGATTATCGTAGTTTCCCTACTGTCACGATGAACAGGTATGCTCGTGTTTGGAATGCGTTTATATGTGCTAATATTCTTCCTTCTTTGCATGCACATGAGGTTACAGTGGAGAGGGCGAGGTTGTTATGGGGAATTCTGAATGATGAATATTATGTGGACCTTGGTGAGTACATCTACCAAGGGATTTTGAAGTTTTAGTCACCTAATTGCATTTGTTAATAGGTCATGTGTTGGTTGGTTTACTCATCACGAGGGGATCGCTGCATTCATATAAGTTGCATTCATGCATGTTTTATTCTAAGTTTGAGTATGTGATGCTTAAGGACAAGCATCGATTTAAGTTTGGGGGTATGATAAGTGGCATTTTAAACCACTTAGAGCGTCTCATAACGTCTTGAATTGGTGTTTTGAACTCAAGTATTTTGTGTATTTGACGCGTTTTCTAGTGTTTTTTGCATTTCAGGGTATAACTTGCTTAGATAGGTGGTTTTCATCGAATAAAGCTTAAGGAGAAATCAGTCTAGGGGTGATGAGCGAAGAAATCAGCAAAAGCAGAAGCAAAATAAAGTATTTTCTAGAAGGGTAGCAGGCGGCCGCGCGCCAGAAGCAGGAGGCCGCGCGCCGGAAGCAGGCGACCGCGGGCTAGCAAGCGGTCGCGTGGAGGCAGCAGGCGACCGCCTGTGTGCGGAAATTTAGAATCTGGATTTTATTAATTCTAGTACAATTGGGCTTCTGTTGGCGCTGGTTCTCTTGGGCTATTATATAAACCTTATGAGAAGACGTTTTCTCCATCTAGAGCAAGGGCAAGAAGATTGAGAAGACCGTTTTAGCACGCAACAACAAAGAAGAGGAAACATATGTTTATCTTGTGATTCTTTTAATTCATTGTAACAATGGATGCTAGTTTTCTTTATGCTTTGAACCTTAATACTCTCGTGACGTACTTCATTATTTATTAAGTATTTTTATTAGTCTTATATCGTTGTGTTATTATCATGCTTTCATATGAACCCATGGTGACGATGAGTTCTATTATGGGCTAATCGTGATCATGGGATCCTAGAAGATTTACTATGGAATTCTTTAGTTAATTATTTAATACCTTGGTATGTGGTGATTGTATGATATCCAGTATAGGTTGTGCTTATTCATCTTATATGCGTCGCGAACATGTAAGATAACCTGTTAATCTCTTGTGAAGCGACAATGAATCTTGAGATTTAGAACTTGCCATGCTAGCATAGGTTCATGTATTGTATACATGATTAGTGGGTAACTCTAACCATTTTACTTGCCCTGTGTAATCATCATGAATAACTTGCGCTTAAATCATTATGTTGTCAAATTCTGTAGACATATAAGGTCTCAACATAATTGATGCCTCTACAACTTCTATCTTAATTGTGGATGCTTGGTAGAATGGTATTCGTACAATAAAATTTGGCGTTTATCAGTTTTGTGTTGTTCGATTAATATCATCACCATTACATGATAAGGTTAATAACAATAACTACTGAATGAAGTAGTAATGAAGTTAGGATCTCATGTGTGTTTAATATTGTTAATTCAAGTGTTTAATTCTCGTAGTAATTATGAATTTACCAACCTTAATTGTTATTGTCTTGACATTGAAGAATAATCATACATTGGTGAGTAAGTATTAAATAAATATAATTAATTAGAGTCTCTGTGGGAACGAACTAGAATTTATTCTATATTACTTGCGAAAGCGTATACTTGCGTGAATTATTTAGCGCATGATTTGTGCCTAACAAGTTTTTGGCGCTGTTGTCGGGGACTCGGTGTTAATTTGTTTAGTTTATGTACTTGCTATCAGTGGTCATTAGGATTCATTGATTAAGACATGTTACTTACTGCTTCTGGTTGTGTTTCAGGTACTCAAGCGAGCGTTTATGTAAACACGTTCTCGCACTCGCAAGAGAAATCTGGATAAAGCTCAGGAGACAGATAAAACTCTTGACTTTCCGGAGAAGATAGTTTTTGAAGATTCCGATAAAGAAAGTGAAAAGAAAGAACCTAAAACAATGGGTGATCGTCTAGCTCAAGCTGATCCAGCTCTTATGGACTTTTCTCGGCCTAAAATTGATGACATTCAGTCCAGCATCATTCATCCGGCTATTCAGGCCAATACTTTTGAAATGAAGCCGGGCACTATACAGATGGTGCAGAATTCCGTTTCTTTAGGAGGGGCTGCGACTGAAGATCCTAACATGCATATCAGGAATTTTGTCGAGATCTTGAGTACTTTCAAATATAATGGTGTCACTGATGAGGCTATCAAGCTGAGGCTTTTCCCATTTTTTCTGAGGGACAAAGCTAAGGACTTGTTACATTCTTTACCAGCTGGGTCCATCACTACTTAGGAAGATCTTGCACAAAAGTTTCTGGTGAAGTTCTATCCAATGGCAAAAACTGCAGCTATGAGGAGTGCTCTTACTCAGTTTATGCAGCAACCAGGAGAATCTATGTGCGAAGCTTGGGATCGTTACAAGGAGATGTTGAGAAAGATTTGACATCATGGGATGCCTGACTGGATGGTGATCACTGGTTTCTATAATGGTTTGGGGGTCCAATCTCGACCCATGCTCGATGCAGCTTCTGGAGGCACCTTGTGGGCCAAAAGCTATACTGAGACCTATAATCTCATTAAAACTATGGCTGCAAATGAGTATCAAAACCCAACTCAAAGGATGATGCTTGGGAAAGTAGCAAGTATTCTGGAAGTTGATGCAACTACAGCTATTGCAGCACAGCTCATGGTGCTGACTATGAAGGTCGATTCTTTAACCAACTATGGCGTAAATCAATTATCTAGTGTCTATGAGCTTTATGCAGGCTCTCATGCTACAGATCAGTTTTCTCTTGTTAATGAATCTATTTAGTATGTGAATAATTTCCAGAAACCGCAGCAGCCTGTGCCCGCTATTTATCATCCTAATAACAGAAATCATCCCAATTTCAGCTAGAGTAATAATCAGAATGCTATTCAGCAGTCATATCAGCAAGTTACAAATAAACAGTTTAATCCACCTGGATTCCAGCAACCTCAGCAATTTGCTCAAAGGCAACCATATCCTCAACAAGGAGGTGCTACTCCACCTTCTAGTGCTGATTTCGAGGAGTTAAAGCTGTTGTGCAAAAGTCAGGCTGTTTCTATCAAGACCTTGGAAAATCAAATTGGACAAATAGCAAATGCCTTGCTCAATCGTCAACCTGGCATACTTCTCAGCGATACTGAAGTGCCAGGCAGGAAGGAAGTTAAAGAGCAAGTCAAAGCTGTCACCTTAAGGTCTGGAAAAGTTGCTGATGCTGAAAAAGCAAAAGATGTAGAAGTTGAAGTTGTAGATGAAGAAGGAATGCAAAAGGAGAAAGTGGGGGAACCAAGGAAGACTACTGTTGAACACACTCTGCCTGAGGGTAATACAGGGGAGAAACAACTCTATCCTCCACCACCTTTTCCTAAGCGATTGCAAAAACAAAGGCTGGACAAGTAATTTGGTAAGTTTCTGGAGGTGTTCAAGAAACTTAACATCAACATACCTTTCGCTGAGGCTCTTGAGCAAATGCCTAGTTATGCGAAATTCATGAAAGGTATTCTTTCGAGGAAGGTGAAACTGGATGATCTTGATACCGTTGCTATGACAGAAGAGTGCAGTGTCGTGTTGCAACAAAAGTTACCTCCAAAGCTTAAGGATCCAGGTAGCTTCACCATTCCTTGCACCATTGGCAAGTTATCATTTGACAAGTGCCTTTGCGATTTGGGAGCAAGCATCAATCTGATGCCGTTGTCTATCTTCAAAAAGTTGAATTTGCCTGATCCAAAGCCCACCTTCATGTCTCTACAATTGGCTGATCGTTCGATTACATACCCATGAGGCATCATGGATGACGTGCTAGTAAAGGTGGACAAGCTCATCTTTCCTGCAGATTTTGTCATTCTGGATTTCGAGGAAGATAAGAAGATTCCCATAATCTTGGGAAGACCTTTCTTGGCTACAGGTCGTACCTTGATAGATGTGCAAAAAGGTGAACTCACTATGAGGGTGCAAGATCAAGATGTGACATTCAATGTCATCAATGCGATGAAATTTCTTACGGAAGATGAGGAGTGCTTCAAGGTGGATTTGGTCGATTCTGCAGTTACTTCAGAACTTGATCATGTGCTAGGGTCTGATGCCTTAGAAAAAGCCTTATTGGGGGATTTTGATAGTGAAGATGATGAAGGCAATGAGCAGTTATAAAATCTGAATGCTTCTCCTTGGAAACGGAAGTTAGACATGCCTTTTGAATCTCTTGGTAATACTGATCTCAAGAATGCTGAGGGAAAGCTCAAACCATCTATTGAGGAAACACCTACTTTGGAGCTTAAACCACTGCCTGAACACTTGAGGCATGCTTTTTAGGTGATGCATCTACTTTGCCTGTTATTATTGCATCTAACCTTTCAGGTAGTGATGAGGACAAGCTCTTGAGGATTTTGAGAGAATTCAAAATGGCCATCGGATGGACTATAGCAGATATAAAAGGGATCAGCCCTTCGTACTGCATGCATAAACTTCTGCTAGAGGAAGGTAGCAAGCCGACTGTTGAGCAATAACGAAGGCTTAATCCTATCATGAAAGAAGTGGCGAAGAAAGAAATTCTAAAATGGCTGGATGAAGGAATCATATATCCTATTTCTGACAGTTCTTGGGTGAGCCCCGTGCAATGTGTACCTAAGAAATGAGGTATTACTGTGGTAGCAAATGAGAAGAACGAGCTCATCCCCACTCGAGCAGTCATATGATGGAGGGTATGCATGGACTACAGGAAGTTGAATAAAGCCACGAGGAAGGATCACTTCCCTCTTCCATTCATTGATCTGATGCTTGACAGGTTAGATGGTTATGAGTATTATTGTCTTCTGGATGGCTATTTGAGCTATAATCAGATTTGCATTGCACCAGAAGATCAAGAGAAGACTACTTTCACTTGTCCATTTGACACGTTTGCTTTTCTCAGAGTTTCTTTTGGCTTATGTGGTGTACCTGCCGCTTTTCAGAGATGCATGATGGCCATATTCTCAGATATGATTGGAAATAATGTCGAAGTGTTCATAGACGACTTCTCCGTCTTTGGACATTCGTATGATGAATGCTTGAATAATCTCTGTTTGGTGCTCAAAAGGTGTGTTGAGACCAATCTGGTGCTAAATTGGGAAAAATGTCACTTCATGGTGCAACAAGGCATCATTCTTGGGCATAAGGTCTCTAGTAAAGGTCTAGAGGTGGATAAAGCCAAGGTGGGCGTCATTGAAAATCTTCCGCCACCTATTTCTGTGAAAGGAATCCATAGCTTTCTTGGTCATGCGGGTTTTTATCAGGGTTTCATCAAGGACTTCTCTAAGATATCTAAGCCGTTGTGCAACTTGCTCGAGAAACATGTGCCTTTCAAATTTGATGATGAATGCTTAGCAGCATTCGAGACTCTAAAGAAGAGTTTAATCACTGCACCAGTTATTACGCAGTGGATGCTAAAGACTAATATGTGATGCAAGTGATTATGCGGTGGGAGCAGTTCTTGGGCAGCGAAAGACTAATATCTTTCATGTGGTCTACTATGCTAGTAAGATGCTAAATGGAGCCCAACTGAACTACACCACTACTGAGAAGGAGCTCTTGGCTATAGTTTTTGGTTTCGAAAAATTTCGATCTTATCTACTTGGGACAAAGGTGACAATGTTCACTGATCACGCTGCCATCCGCTATCTGGTCTCAAAGAAGGATTCGAAGCCTAGACTTATTCGTTGGGTTCTCTTACTACAGGAATTCGAGTTAGAGATCAAGGATCGGAAAGGTACTAAAAATCAAGTAGCTGACCATCTCTCTAGATTGGAGAATCCCGATTCTACTTCACATGATAAGATATTGATCAACGAATCTTTTCCGGATGAGTAGTTGTTCGCAATTCTGGAGGAAGAGCCATGGTTCGCAGACATTGTGAACTATCTTGTTAGCAATATAATGCCTCCTAATATGAATGCGGCTCAAAAGAAAAAGTTTCTGCATGAGGTGAAGTGGTACATATGGGATGAACCATATTTGTTTAGACAAGCAGCTGAGCAGATCATCAGGAGATGTATCCCATTCTGTGAGACGGAGGGGATATTACGAGACTTTCATTCCACAGTTTATGGTGGACATTGTGGTGGTGAAAAGACAGCAGCTCGTATTCTTCAAGCAGGTTTTTTCTGGCCTACGTTGTTTAAGGATGCACATCAGTTCATTTTAAGGTGTGATCATTTCCAAAGAGTTGGGAATCTTTCCAGAAAGGATGAGATGCCTTTAAATATGCTACTTGAAGTTGAGGTCTTCGATGTTTGGGGCATCGATTTAATGGGACCATTTATCTCGTCCTGCAATAATCAGTACATCTTGCTGGCAGTCGATTATGTCTCGAAATGGGTAGAAGTCAAAGCTCTACCTACTAATGATGCAAAGGTAGTATTGAGTTTTCTTCATAAGCAGATATTCACAAGGTTTGGAATGCCACGAGTTATCATAAGTGACGAAGGGTCGCATTTCTGCAATCATAAGTTCACTTCTATGATGCAATGCTATAATATGAATCATCGCATTGCTACTGCCTATCATCCGCAAACTAATGGTCAAGCTTAAGTGTCTAATAGAGAAATCAAGCGCATTCTAGAGAAAGTCGTTTGTCCATCAAGGAAAGATTGGTCTTTAAAGCTCGCTGAAGCTGTGTGGGCTTATAGAACATCATACAAGACTCCACTTAGGATGTCCACGTTTCAACTTGTCTATGGTAAGGGATGTCATTTACCAGCGGAGCTTGAGCATAAGGCTTATTGGACATTGAAGAAGTTAAACCTTGATCTAGATGCAGCTGAGAAGAAGCGAATGCTTCAGTTAAATGAACTTGATGAATTTCGACTTCAAGCGTACGAAAATAACAAAATGCACAAGGAGAAGGTAAAAAGGTGGCATGACAGGAAGGTATCGCCTAAGTCATTCGTGCCGGGGCAACAAGTTCTTCTATTCAACTCTCGTCTCCGACTTTTTCCTGGAAAGTTGAAATCAAGGTGGTCTGGACCATTTATTGTCAAAACTGTGCTTCCACATGAAGCGGTGGAGATTTTTGAGAATGATCCGGGCCAAACATTCTAAGTAAATGGTCAGAGATTGAAGCACTATTATGGGGATACGGCAAACCGTTAAGTGGTTAGTGCCGTTTTATCGTCAACTTGATCGCATAACTCCACGTCAAGCTAATGACGTAAAAGAAGTGCTTGTTGGGAGGCAACCCAAGATATGAGACCATAGGACACCTTAGAATATAGTACTTTATCCAAAACCCCAAAAAAATCAGAAAAAAGGTTGCAGAAGTTTTTTTTCCAGAAGCCTAGCAGGCGCCCGCGTGCTAGGAGCAGGCGATCGCGTGCTAGCAGGCGCCCGCATGCTGGTGCCAGGCGGCCGCGTGCGTCCCTGACTTTTGAAAAATCATTTTTCAGCCTAAAAAAATCACAAAAAAATATAATCCATTAACCCACGATTCTCCCCCCATACCTTGCCACAATCTCCACCCCTAATTAAATTCTAACCCCAATTTTGCCCTATAAATACATACAACCTCTCCATACACATCCCACACACTTTCACTCTACAAAATCTCTCCTGCATACCAAACACAAACTCTCCAACTCTTATTCTCAGTTCTCATGGCCCCAAAGAGATCACGAACTATGGATAACAGTAGCACCAATCCGACTTCTACTGATTCTTCGAGGATTACTGCTGCGAGGCCCCGATTGTTGGATGGAGCTGCTGAAGAAGAGTACAACAAGATTTTGACTAAGCCTATTATGAGGGAGATGGGGTTCTTTCCATCAGGGAGGGATGGTGAGTTGCTACCGATGATTGCTGTGAAGGGATGGATTATATTCTGCGAGTCACCTGAGGTGGTTCTGATGAGTATCGTTCACGATTTCTATGCGAACGCCAAGGCCGACAAGAATGGGTTTTCTGTTGTTCGTGGGCTTACTGTTAATTATCAGCCCGCGGTGATTCGCCGGGTGATTGGACAGCGATAAAGGAAACCACAAGAGGAGCATTGGAATGCAAAGGCCCCTGAGGACTTTTGTTGTGAATATGTTGTGTACTTGATGATTACCTAAACAAAACATCTAAGTAGATTTTACTTAGTGAAATAATGTAGCACTCGACGGATAAGAATTATAGTCCCGACGGATAACTCATTATAGTCCCGACGGATGATTAACTTATTATCCATCGAGTGAGTAGCTTATGTAATAATAAGTTTGTAGCACAATGTTGTATGCACCTTTGTATAGAATCTGAAGTAGCATATAAGTCATGTTGACTTTAACTAGATATGCAGAATAGGTTGATTAATTGTACATAAGCAATGTCTTGTAATTCTGTATAAGTGAAATGAAGTCAAGTGCCAAAATAGCTACCAACGGGTGATTAACAAAGCTTCGACGGATGATCAAATGACTATCAACGGATGTTTAACATAGCAGTCGACGGATGATCAATCAAGTCATCGATGGATGATCTGAAAGTTGACGGATGATCATATCAAGAATTCAAACATCAGTTGAACAGTGAAAGCTGACACACAGCCGTTGAGTTGGATACAAACACACTGTGGAAGCCCATTAACTGGGTAATAGAGGACGAAAAGCAGCAAAGATCAAGACTGTTAGATTTTATATTTGTTCAGTCTTTTTGACTTTGTAATCTTGGTAATATATAAACCAAGAGAGTAGCAAATAGAAAATAACTAAGAGAGCTAAGAAACAACAACAGAGAAATCTTTGTAAGCACTATCTTTAGCATTTCCTGTGTTCTTAGCAGTTCTATTTTGTGTAAGCAGCTGTGAGCATTTCTGCACACAGAGTCCTCTCGATATATATTAAATATATCTATGGTGGAATTGTTTAAATCCACCAGAAAGTTTTTAAAGACTCTTGTTTTTAATTACTTATGTTTTGATTCATTCAAGTTTACATTCCGCATTGTGCTAATCAAAACAAATATATCCATAATCGAGTTGAACATTTTTATTTCAAGAAAAAAGTTCAAGAATTCCATTCAACCCCCCTTCTGTAATTCTTGCTATATTGTTAAGGGACTAACAATTGGTATCAGAGCAAGCTCTTAATCTACAAAGAGTTTAAAGATCAAAACAATTCAGCAAGATGAACAAGAAAGATGTTGGAGTCAAGATTCCTTTTCTTGATAAAGATAATTACCATCATTGGAAGGTAAAGATGCATCTTCATATGCTTTCTCAAGATGAGGCCTATGTGGACTGCATAGAAAGAGGCCCTCATGTTCCAATGAGAGCTGCAACAGGAAATGAACCATCTGTTCCAAAGCCAAGGCATGAATGGTCTGAACCTGATATGGAACAAGTCAGGAAAGATAAAAAGGCCATGAACATTCTGTTCAATGGTGTTGATAACATCATCAACTGCAAGACTGCCAAGGAAGTTTGGGACACAATACAGATAATCTGTGATGGTACTGAGCAAGTAAGAGAAAATAAAATGCAGCTCCTGATTCAGCAATATGAGCATTTTCACAATAAAGAAAGTGAGTCACTCACTGATATTTTTAGTAGATTCCAAAAGCTACTAAATGCTCTTAAATTGCATGGAAGAGTCTATTTGACTAAATACTCCAATCTGAAATTTCTCAGATCTCTTCCAAAGGAATGGAAACTAATGACAGTCTCATTGAGAAACTCACAAGATTATAAGGAGTTTACTTTGGAGAGACTGTATGGCATTCTGAAGACCTATGAGCTTGAGATAGAGCAGGATGAAAGAATGGAGAGAGGAAAGAAGAAAGGAGGATCCATTGCACTAGTGGCTGAACTGGAAAAGGAGAAGGAAATGAAGATGGAAGCTGTGGAATCAACTTCAAAGGCCTGTGAAAACAAAGGGTAAAGGGCTAGCTGCAGAAAGTGAAGATTCATTGAGTCAAGATGACATGGAGGACATTGATGAGCACCTAGCATTCCTTTCAAGAAGATTTGCCAAGCTCAAGTTCAAGAAGAACTTTGGAGCTGCCAAGCCAAATAGAAACATGGTGGATAAATCAAAATTCAAGTGTTTCAAATGTGGCTTGGCAGGGCATTTTGCAAATGAGTGTAGAAAGTCAGATTCCAGTAAGAAAAGAATTGAGTCTGTGGATTATAAGTAAAAATACTTTGATCTACTCAAACAGAAGGAAATGGCTTTTATTATACAAGAGAATGACTGGGCAGCGGATGGTTTGGATGAAGATGAGGATGTCAGCTATGTCAATCTAGCCCTTATGGCCAAGTCTGATGAAACAGAGACAAGTTCTTCAAGCAATCAGGTAATCACTACAAACCTTGCACATTTATCTAAAGCTGAGTGTAATGATGCAATAAATGATATGTCTACAGAATTGTATCATTTGCATGTTACACTTAAGTCCCTCACTAAAGAAAATGCTAAAATCAAAGAAAACAACTTGTTTTTGAGTGAGAGGAATAATGTGCTTGAGTCTCAGTTTGTTGAGTTTGAGAAACTAAAAATTGAGTGTAGAATTGCCAAGGAGGAATTAACTGAGTCCTTGAAAAAGGAAGAAATTTTAAAGAAGCAGCTCGATCATGAACAGGAGGTGATTAAAGCATGGAAAACATCCAGAGATGTTCATGCTCAAATCACCAAGGTTCAAGGAATTGAGTCTTTTTGTGATGAAGCCTGGAAAAAGAATAAGGAGAAACTAGAACCTATTTTGGTAGATGGATTGCTGACAGATGTAGACTCGACGGATGATGAGGACTATCCGTCGGATAACAAAAAGTGTTATCCGTCGAATGATAAAAATCCTCATCCGTCGGCTGTGAGCAAACCCATTAGCAAAGCCAAATTAACCAAGCTAAATGAAAAGTATGAGTCTGTTTCCAAGAACTTTGTTTCAGGAGAGTCAAGTCAAGCCAAGAAAGGGGAGAAGGCTAATGTTGGTCACATGACTGTCAAACAGTTAAGTGACAGACTTGAAAAGATAGAGGTAAAAACAGAGACTAAAAGGAAAAACAATAGGAATGGTAAAGTAGGGATTAACAAACATAATAACTACACACCTGACAAATATGCTCCTAGAAAAATCTGTGTCAAGTGTGGTAGTGTAAATCATTTGTCTGTTAATTGCAAATCTGCCATGCCTACTCCCATGTCTGTTCAGCCTCAATTCTCTAACATGAATGCCATGCCTCCCATGCCTGTAAATGCTATGCCTATACAGAACATAAATGCACAGTTTGCTAATATGCCATTTGCACCTAATCCATATTATGCTGCATACAATATGCCTCAAATGCCATTTATCATGCCTTACTGGAATAATATGTTTGCACCAAGCATGCCATTTCCTGTTAGCCATAACAAGCATAATAATTCTGTTGCATCTAGTGGTTTCAAAGGCCCAACCCAAATGACTAAGGAAGAATCTGAAATTCCTAAGTCAAATGAGTTGAGACCTAAGAAACAGAAGAAGAAAGCTAACAAGGCAGGACCCAAGGAAACTTGGGTACCAAAATCAACTTGATTTGATTTTGATGTGTGCAGGGAAACAGAAGGAATCTTTGGTACTTGGATAGTGGTTGTTCAAGACACATGACTGGTGATTCTACCCTGCTCACAGAGTTTGAAGAGAGAGCTGGCCCAAGTATCACTTTTGGAGATGACAGCAAAGGTTATACTGTGGGATATGGCTTAATTTCAAAGGACAATGTCATCATTGAAGAAGTTGCCTTAGTGGATGGTCTCAAACACAATCTGTTGAGTATCAGCCAGCTTTGTGATAAAGGCAACTCAGTAACCTTTAACAAAGAAACCTGTGTTGTGATTAATAATCAAAACAACAAAGTGGTTCTCACTGGTGTGAGAAGAGGAAATGTGTACCTAGCTGACTTCAACTCAACTAAAGCAGAATCTGTAACTTGTATTCTCAGTAAAGCAAGTCAAGATGAAAGTTGGCTATGGCACAAGAAGTTATCCCATTTGAACTTCAAGACCATGAATGAGCTGGTAAAGAAAGAGCTAGTTAGAGGCATTCCTATGGTAGAGTTTACAAAGGATGGACTATGTGATGCCTGCCAAAAAGGGAAGCAGATTAAAGCATCATTCAGGAAGAAACTTGATTCAGCAATTGAAGAGCCTCTACAACTGCTTCACATGGATTTGTTTGGACCAGTCAATATATTGTCAATCTCAAAGAAAAGATTTTGCCAAGTAATTGTAGATGATTTCTCAAAGTTCTCTTGGACCTATTTCCTAAAGTCCAAGGATAAAGCTAGTGAAATCATCATTAATCACATAAGGCAAGTGAACAATCATCTTAATTTCAAAGTTAGAAGAATCAGGAGTGATAATGGAACTGAGTTCAAGAACTATGTCATGAGAGCATTTTGTGAGGAAAATGGAATCTTGCATGAGTTCTCAGCAGCAAGGACTCCACAACAGAATGGAGTAGTGGAAAGAAAGAATAGATCTCTTATTGAAGCTGCAAGGACAATGCTTGAAGAATCAAAACTACCAACATACTTCTGGGCTGAAGCTGTAAACACTACATGCTACACTCAGAACATCTCTCTGATTAATCAAGCAAGATGCATGACACCTTATCAATTGTTCAAGAACAAGAAGCCAACTCTGAACTTTCTTCATGTCTTTGGCTGTAAATGCTATATTCTGAGAAATCAAACTGATCAAAATGGGAAGTTTGATGCTAAAGCAGATGAAGGAATTTTTGTTGGATATGCTGTTGGTAAAGCATATAGAGTCTACAATCTAAGAACCAACATTGTTGTTGAATCTATACATGTTGTGTTTGATGATAAAAAGATTGACGGACTAAAAGATGGAGATTACCATGAGAGCCTCAAATTCGATAATGTTGAGATGGTCAGTGATGGAAGTGATGATGAGAGTGATCAAGAAACAGTGTCTAAGGATAATGCAGACAAATCTACTACAAATGAAGCACAAAACTCAACATCCGTCGAGTTACATAATGCTTCATCCGTCGGAAGGCAATCTGTATTATCCGTCGTAAGACAACCTGCCTCATCCGTCGGTACTCAAAATTCACCATCCGTCGGGTTATCAAAAGGAGCAGAAAGTCAAGGCAGATCACCCATAGATAGCACCCCAATCTCAAATCAAAGATCCACAAACTCAGGGGGAGTTTCTAGCAATCAAAACTCAATCACACATCAAGACAACATTGAGGTCTCTTCATCTAGGGCTAATCTACCTCAACCAAGAAAATGGACAAAAGATCACCCCTTTGAACTGATCATTGGTGATGTTTCTTCCAGAGTTCAAACCAGGAGAGCAACTCAAGAAGAATGTCTATACAGCAGCTTCCTGTCTAAGGAAGAACCAAAGAAGGTAGAAGAAGCCTTATTAGATCCTGATTGGATTTTAGCTATGCAGGAGGAGCTAAACCAATTTGAAAGGAATAAAGTATGGAAGCTGGTACCTAAGCTTACAGGAAATAATCCAATATACACCAAATGGGTATTCAAAAACAAGATGGATGAAAATGGCATAGTAGTATGGAATAAAGCAAGATTGGTTGTTAAAGGCTATTGTCAGCAAGAAGGAATAGATTTTGATGAAACATTTGCTCCTGTTGCAAGACTTGAAGCCATCAGAATCTTCTTAGCCTATGCAGCCCATGCCAATTTCAAGGTCTATCAAATGGATGTCAAAAGTGCCTTTCTGAATGGAGATTTGGAGGAAGAAGTGTATGTAAGTCAACCTCCTGGCTTTGAAGATCCAAATTTCCCAGAGTATGTCTATTATCTACTGAAAGCACTTTATGGACTGAAGCAAACACCTAGAGCCTGGATGACACTTTATCAAAGTTTCTTTTGGAAAATCACTTCACAAGAGGTACTGTAGATAAAACTTTATTTTTCAGAAATGTGAATGGCTCTAGCATACTTGTTCAAATTTATGTAGATGATATTATTTTTGGCTCTACAGATGAGAAACTTTGTAAAAATTTTGCCAAACTGATGCAAAGCAAGTATGAAATGAGTATGATGGGAGAACTAACTTACTTTCTTGGTTTACAAGTTAAGCAAGTTAGTGATGGAATATTCATTAGTCAAACTAAATATATTTTTGATCTTTTAAAGAAGTTTGATCCAATGGATTGCACATCTGCAAAAACTCCCATGGCCACTGCAACTAAGCTTGAACTAAACACTACTGAAAAGTCTGTGGATATTTCAAGTTATAGAGGCATGGTTAGCTCACTTCTGTACTTAACAGCTAGTAGGCCAGATATAATGTTTGCTATATGTTTATGTGCTAGATTTTAGGCTGATCCTAGAGAGTCTCATTTAATAGCTATTAAGAGAATCTTCAGATATCTCAAAGGAACACTAAACCTTGGCATTTGGTATCTTAGAGATTATGGCTTTGATCTAACTGGTTATTCAGATGCAGATTATGCAGGTTGCAGAATTGATAGAAAAAGCACAACAGGAACCTGTCAATTTTTAGGAGACAAGCTTGTGTCCTGGTTCAGTAAAAAGCAAAATTCAGTTTCTACTTCTACAGCTGAAGCTGAATATATTGTTGCTGGCAGTTGCTGTGCACAGATTTTGTGGATGAAAAATCAATTGCTAGACTATGGTTTGCAAGTTGAAAGGATTCCTATTTTCTGTGACAACAGAAGTGCAATTGCCATCACTGAAAATCCAGTGCAACATTCAAGGACAAAGCATATAGACATCAAGTACCATTTCATAAGGGAACATGTAATGAATGGTACTGTAGAGTTACATTTTGTTCTAAGTGAGAAGCAACTTGCAGATATTTTTACCAAGCCACTGGATGAATCCACCTTTTCTAGGTTGGTAAGTGAGTTAGGTATGCTTAATTACTCTTGAATTTATCTAAACTATTTTGCAAGTTGAAAAGTAGCCAGAAATTTAACTGATTTTTAGTCTTGGATAAAAAAATTTTGGCTAAGTCAAAATTTGCATCTCGACGGATGACCGTTATCCATCGAGTTGAGTCATCCGTCGATATACAAATTATAAATAAAAATCAATTACTTTTCTGGAGTATTTTAAAGCTCGACGGATATCAACTTATCCTCATCCGTCGAAGTGTCTAAATCTTAACCGTTAATTCCCTGAACATTATCCATCGAGTATACTTACAGTTTGTAAGCATTACACGACGGATAATGGGTGGAATTTTTACAGTTTATTTTAAAACGGCTATTTTAGACAATTTCTATTGGGTAATTTACTTCTCTTCATTATTTTTATCAGTTGATTTTGAGTAAAGTATAAAAGCTTATTTCATTCTAATCATTTTCTTTTATCATTCTCAAATTCAACTGTGATATTTCATTCTCTCTCAAGCAAAAATCCTCTTTCTCTTCAAGCTTTTCTTCTCTAACAATGGCACCCGTAGTTAAGATCATATCACAGACTGGGTTCATCTATGAGAAGAACAACTTCACGGCCTTGGTCAATAAGGGGATTCAGCAATCTGAAGACTATCATAAGATGATGGACTTCGTGAACAACTGCAATTTAAGTTTTGCCATGCTGGAATAACCCACAATTTATTGTGAAGTTGTTGAGGAGATGTGGACAACAGTAATCTACAACTCTACTGACAAAACCATCACTCTAACCATCAAAGGTAATGATTTTTGTATCAATAGTGATGTCACAAAAGCATGTTTCAAGATTCCTGATGATAATGTAACTGCACCACACACTGACACTGATATTGTCAACATGCTCAATTCCATTCATTATGCACTTCCTACTGCAAAATTAAGTGAAATTAGAAGACTAGGTCTTAGGAAGGAATGGAGTTACTTGTGTGATGTAGTAACTAAAGTCTTTTCTGGAAAAATCAGTAATTTTGATTCTGTGAACATTTCCATGCTTAACATGCTATACATGCTAGTTACAGACAAATATTACAATTTCAGTGACCTTGTTGTGTATGAGTTAGGTTTTAAATTAGGTGACTTAGCCAAAAGAGGAAAGAATATTTACTATGCTAGATTTTTTATGCTTTTGGCTAACCATCTTTGTCAAGAGATTGAACTTGAGAACCCAAACAACAAATTAGCTTGTTGGGTTCAAGAGAGAAGAATCATTGCAGACTTGAACAGGGCCAACCATCACAAGGATGTGCCAATGTTCTATTTTCCTGCAATGCTTACACCTCAGGTAAGTGAGGTAAGCTCATCCAGACCCTCAACTATTCCAATCTCTTCTATTTCTTTGACTTCAGGCATAGCTATGGCAACTGTGACAATGACCAAACAGTTGCCTACCAAAGCTGCCAAAACAACTGCAATTTCTAAATCCAAATCAAAGAAAACCCCCTCTGGTATCTCTCAAAAGGTACCAGTTGAAAAATCTACTAAAGCCAAAGAGGGGAGTGTGAAGGAGGGTAAGATAGGTGAGGGAAGGGGTGAACATCAAAGAAACCCCAAGGATAAGGTTGGAGAGTTGAGTGAATCCCAGCCTAGCCACACTGCAGTTTCCCAACAAACTGTAGTGCTTAAAAAGGACAAAAGCTCACTTCTAGCTGCATCCTCCCAAAAGAATGTGGCTATTGAACAAAGCTCACATCCAAGAGCACAGGCCAAGAGGGTTAGGGACACAAGCTCACACCAAACTTACACTAGAAAGAAGAAATCCAAAACAACTGGGGATGCACAGGGCACACACTTAGTGCAAACTGGTTCTAAAGACACAGTCCCTGCACCTTCTTAAATTCAGATTGATGTGGCTCCAACAAATGTGGAGTCACAGCCAAAATCTCTCATTATAGAAGCCAGAGAAACACAATACTCACCAACTAACTCACTGGAAGTGGACATGATAAACACTTCAATTCCTGATTCCCCTTCTTTAACTCTGTTGGGGAAGCCAAAATCCAGTGCAAGTGAGCATCATCTTTTAGATGATTTGTTGGCTCACTTGCCAATTCTTTCTGATTCTATTGTGACATCTGTGCCTCAAATAACTTCAATCAACACAGAGTCAACAATAGTTTCTCTTCCCACCTCATTCATTTCTACTCTCTCGATGGATATTGCTCATCTGTCGAGTAGTGATTGTATCCCAACGGATAAGCTTAACAGCAGTTATCCGTCGGATAGTTTTACCACTCACCCGACGGATATCACTTATCCGTCGAGTGTCTCTGCACAACTTCAAACTTCAATAATTTCAAGTGCAGAAGATTTGGTGGTAATACAATCACCTTAGGACTGAGAAAGGAGAGTGCATTGAGTGAGAGGCTGGGTTGCTCCCAGGCAAAAGGAGAGGAAAAGAGTAAATCTCAGCAATCCATTCATTCAGGATTGGCAAAAGTGAGTGAGAGGAGTCCCACCTTAGTAGGTGAAGGTGAGGGTGTGAGGGTGGGGAGCCAGGGTGAGACCCTGAGGCAACAAAAGAGAAAACATGAGAGAAAGGCAGGTACTGGAGAAATAAGGATGGAACCAGCCATTGCTAGTGAGTCAATGATTATGGATGATGCTGAAAAGGAAAGACAATTTCAGCAACACTACAAAGCTGTAATTGATAACATTTCCTTGGATGCTGACACTTTTACTCACCCTGTTTCAGCCTATCAACTGTTGGCTGCTCAGGGCAATGTGGAGGTAGAGCAGACTTTGAATTTAGTGCACACCACAGAATCTCTTCAAAGAGATAAAGCTGCTGTGAACAGACTGCCTTCTCAAGCTGGAGAGCCATCTGGAGAATTTAGAGTAAATTCTGATGATGATGACTCTGGTTCTTTGGATGGAAGCATGAACATAGGGGGAGCTGAAGACCCAAGTTCTGCTTTCAGTTTACCTAAATGGGCATGGGCAAAGGAATTTTCACCAGGGCAATTTGAGGTGTCTTTGGTAAAACAAGTCATAGCTATTCAGCAGGCCCTTCAGGAAGCTTCATATGCTGGTACCAAGGCTATTCTTCAAGCTCACCTAGACTCCTTACAGTTAATGAAGATCCAACACTCAAGACAGAATCTCAGTGTGGATGAATTGAAAAAGGAGATAGCTGACTTAAAGACACATAACTCTGAGAAGCTGGATTTAATAATGCCATATGGTACCATGCATGATCTACTACTAAGGTTGAGGAGAGATTCAGATTCTGACAAGAAGTTAGCCAAGCTGGAAAACAGAGTTCGGGTTATTGAGAATTCAGTGGCTCTACTTCTTCAAAATCAACAGACTCAGACAAATCTTCTCATGCAACTAGCTAAAGCACAAGGCCTAACTCCTCCACTTGATGATAACAAAAAGGGGGAGAGAGAATCAAGTAAGGGGGAGAAAGGACCAACTGAGGGGGAGAAACTTCAAGTTCAAATCAACAAAGTAATTGTACCTTCAATTACTATCTCCAAGCCACCAGTTGCAGATGGTATAGATCTTATAAATGCAGCAGCAGCAAATTTGAAAGATGCTGATAAAGAAGAGTTGACTCTGATCAACTGGAAAAAGATTGATGAGGAAATACAAAAAAAGTTTCAATTAGTCAAGGAACCAGATCAGTCAGCCATTCATCACTCTCATGTCAAGCCAATTAATGTGAATGAGATGAGCATGAACTATCTGGAGAAAGGACAATCTTCCTGCATCAAGACTACAAAGGCTGAGATAACTCTTAAACCAAGGGCAAACTATCCAAAGTCATCTTTGAAGAACCCTATGGATTCTGTGTATGAGACACCCAAGCCTGATGAAAAGAAGCTTCTGTCAAGATCTATTCTCCTCTACAAAGATCCAGCTGATTCAGCCTCAAGAAAAAGAATTGCAAAGATATTCAGAAATGGGAAGGAAATTTGTGTGGTAGCTGGACATCCACAATTTGCTCATGCAAAAGAAGAAGAAAAAGTCAGATTGAAGCAGGAAAAGAGGCAAGCTGCTCTAGATGCAAAGAAGTCTAAACAAAAGAAAGAACAGCTTGCTATCTTGGCCAAGCTACAGGCTGTGAATTCTTCTCAACAAATTCCCTCTCAACCATCTCAAGCTGCTGAATCAGAGAAGAAGATTGAAAAACAGAAAAATCCCCAAGAAAGAAAGAACTGGCTAAAAGAACAAAAAGAAAGTTAGATGTTGTTGACAAGGAATTGGAAGATCAATTTCCAAAGGAATCCACTCAAGCTGAAACTCAAGCATCAAAGCCCTCTGTGGTGTTTGAAGACATAAGGGTGGTGGACCCCTACAGGAATATACATGGAGAGCCTATTGTGCCAAAGGATGAGCCAATAGAGTGGGATAAATTACCAATTCCTGACTTCAACTTGCCAATTCTTACTAAGCCAAGAAGGACAAAATCAAGGGCAGTCAAGAAAGTGAAGTTGTCACCTCTCAAATCCAAGTCAATAGTCAAAGCTCAACCCAAGGTCAACAGGGGAGACTACTTGTACTCGTGTGACATCAAAGAATTCTCAGATCTAAACCTCTATCTGGAGGAGCTGGATGAGGTAAGGGCAATTGATGCATACAGAAACCTACCTGAAAGGTTGGTGTTCAAGTACAAAGGGGGAAGGGAGATTCAGTGGCCTCTTCATAGGATACTTCAAGAAAGCCAAGTTGTGTTGATCAAAGTCTATTCATCCTTCAAGAAAAACTTTGGGTTCAATGTAACTGTAAGAAGATTAGTATTGAAGAAGATTGAAGAGCTAAGGAGTGTTAGAGCCAAAGATGCACTACCCAAAACTCTTATAATCCCATACACAGGGAGAAGAGTGCATCTAAGACCCTACTGGCTAATGGAATTCATGGATGACAAGGGTGTGAGAAGATTCTTCAGATTAGAAGACCAATTGAGTATCTCTAGCAATGAGACTCTCTTGGAAATGCAAGAAATGTTAGATCTCTCAGAATCTGATGAATTAGAATTCCACAGACAGCTCCAGAATCAAATTGAAGAAAACAACAGAAAACTTGGAAGAAGATCCAGACTTTCAAGAAACTAGAAAAATCTGCTCAGACTAGAGGAGCATCTTGAACTGACTGTGAGCCAAACCTTGTACATTTTTGTTTAAATTGAAGCACTTTTAGTTTTATCTACTTATCTTTAAAGGTATATGTTTAGGATGTTTTGTTATCATCAAGTATCTCTTAATTTATGGCTACAATTCCAGTAGACATAAATTGGGGGAGATTGTTGTGAATATGTTGTGTACTTGATGATTACCTAAACAAAACATCTAAGTAGATTTTACTTAGTGAAATAATGTAGCACTCGACGGATAAGAATTATAGTCCCGACGGATAACTCATTATACTCCCGACGGATGATTAACTTATTATCCATCGAGTGAGTAGCTTATGTAATAATAAGTTTGTAGCACAGTGTTGTATGCACCTTTGTATAGAATCTGAAGTAGCATATAAGTCATGTTGACTTTAACTAGATATGCAGAATAGGTTGATTAATTGTACATAAGCAATGTCTTGTAATTCTGTATAAGTGAAATGAAGTCAAGTGCCAAAATAGCTACCAACGGATGATTAACAAAGCTTCGACGGATGATCAAATGACTATCAACGGATGTTTAACATAGCAGTCGACGGATGATCAATCAAGTCATCGACGGATGATCTGAAAGTCGACGGATGATCATATCAAGAATTCAAACATCAGTTGAACAGTGAAAGCTGACACACAGCCGTTGAGTTGGATACAAACACACTGTGGAAGCCCATTAACTGGGTAATAGAGGACGAAAAACAGCAAAGATCAAGACTGTTAGATTTTATATTTGTTCAGTCTTTTTGACTTTGTAATCTTGGTAATATATAAACCAAGAGAGTAGCAAATAGAAAATAACTAAGAGAGCTAAGAAACAACAACAGATAAATCTTTGTAAGCACTATCTTTAGCATTTCCTGTGTTCTTAGAAGTTCTATTTTATGTAAGCAGCTGTGAGCATTTCTGCACACAGAGTCCTCTCGATATATTAAATATATCTATGGTGGAATTGTTTAAATCCACCAGAAAGTTTTTAAAGACTCTTGTTTTTAATTACTTATGTTTTGATTCATTCAAGTTTACATTCCGCATTGTGCTAATCAAAACAAATATATCCATAATCGAGTTGAACATTTTTATTTCAAGAAAAAGGTTCAAGAATTCCATTCAACCCCCCTTCTGTAATTCTTGCTATATTGTTAAGGGACTAACAACTTTGATTTGGACTTGATTATTGCTACTCTCTGTCAACCGAGCACAGTGTGGAAGTTCAAAAGGGGATCTAACGATTATCGTAGTTTCCCTGCTATCGCGATGAACAGGTATGCTCGTGCTTGGAATGCATTTATATGTGCTAATATTCTTCCTTCTTTGCATGCACATGAGGTTACAGTGGAGAGGGCGAGGTTGTTATGGGGAATTCTAAATGATGAATATTATGTGGACCTTGGTGAGTACATCTACCAAGGGATTTTGAAGTTTTTGAGGTGGAAATCGCAATACTCTATCCCGTATGCCTCTATTATCACAAAGCTTTGCAAGGCAGTTGGAGTCCAGTGGCCTTCTTATGAGCAGTTGCAGATGCCGGCCGCTCATATTGATTTATCGACTTTGAATGCGATGCAGGAGTGGACGGGTGGAGAGCCCGAGTCACATGGTTTGGGGTATCAACTTCCAGGAGGTGTTCCGGCAGTTAGTGCTACCATGGCTAGGCCCAGTCAGGCTTAGGGAGAGGCAAGCTCTTCGAGAGCTCAGGGAGGAGATGGCTCGGGATTGGCTGATGTCTAGTACATGAGGCTTTCAAGGAGGATGGATGCGATGTATGAGTCACAGAGTCAGTTTGCGGAGGAGCTCACCCATGCACTTGGGACTGCATTTAGAGACCTTGGAGCTAACATCCAGTGGCCCATTTTTGGTGAGGATTCTGTTTATCCACATCCTGACACTCCACCCTCTGAGGGTGATGATGATGATGTGTATTGGTAGGTATACCCTGTGTTCCTTTCTATTACCTTCACTGGGGACAGTGAAGATTTTAAGTTTGGGGGTGGTAGTTAAGGAACATATTTGTGTGTGTGTCATGTAGTTGCATTTTCATGTTAGTTTAGTTCATATAGTTGCATATTTTTGCCATATAGTTTTTTAAGGATTTATAGCTTTATTTATCATGTCATATAGCTCATGCATATACCATGATCCCTCTGTGTTGCTTTACCGATTAATATGTGATATTGATGCGAGTGTAGTGATAGCGTTAGAGTGATGTTGAATCTTGTTAGGTTGACATGCATGCTAGAAACACTTGTAATTTCACTAAGCCTTAGAGTATGCTTAAGGACTAGATTGTTGTCATGGTTTGATGGTTTTTAAGGTTAATCTATTGCTTATACTAGGTCCACATAATATTCATCATTCAGAATTCAAGTATTTTGTGTAAACTTGTTAGGCACAAAACATGCGCTAAATAATTCACGCAAGTATATGTGTTCGCAAGTAATATAGAATGATTTCTAGTTCATTCCCACAGAGACTCTGATTAATTATATTTAATTAACACTTACTCACCAATGTATGATTATTCTTCAATGTCAAGACAATAACAATTAAGGTTAGTAAGCTCATAATTACTATAAGAATTAAACACTTGAATTAACAGTATTAAACATATATGAGATCCTAATTTTATTACTACTTTATTCAATAGTTATTGTTATTAACCTTAGCATATAATGGTGATAATATTAATCGAACAACACATAACTGATAAACGTCAACTTTCGTTGAACACCAAGCTTCCACGATTAAGATAGAAGTTGAATAGGCATCAATTATGTTGAGACCCTATATGTCTACAGAATTTGACAATATAACGATTTAAGTGCAAGTTATTCATGATGATTACACAGGGCAAGTAAAACGGTTAGAGTTACCCACTAATCATGTATACAATACATGAACCTATGTTAGCATGGCAAGTTCTAAATCTCAAGATTCACTGTCGCTTCACAAGAGATTAACAGGCTATCTTACATGTTCGCGACGCAATAAGACGAATAAGCACAACCTATACTAGATATCATACAATCACCACATACCAAGGTATTAAACAATTAACTAAAGAATTCCATAGTAAATCCGCTAGGATCCCATGATCACGATTAGCCTATAATAGAACTCATCGTCACCATTGGTTCATCTGAAAGCATGATAATAACTTAATGATATAAAACTAATAAAAATACTTAATAAATAATGAAGTACGTCATGAAAGTATTAAGGTTCAAAGCATAAAGAAAACTAGCATCCACTGTTACAACGAATTAAAAGAATCACAAGATAAACGTATGCTTCCTCTTCTTCGTTGTTGCGTGCTAAAACGGTCTTCTCAATCTTCTTGCCCTTGCTCTTGATGGAGAAAACGTCTTCCCATAAGGTTTATATAATAGCCCAAGAGAACCAGCGCCAACAGAAGCCCAATTGTACTAGAAATAATAAAATCCAGATTCTAAATTTCCGCACACAGGCGGTCGCCTACTGCCTCCACGCGACCGCGTGCGCTTGCTAGCACGCGGTCGCCTGCTTCTGGCGCACGGCCGCCTTCTACCCTTCTGGAAAATACTTTATTTTGCTTCTGCTTTTGCTGATTTCTTCGCTCATCACCCCTAGACTGATTCCAAGCACTTCCTTTAGCTTTATTCAATGAAAACCACCTATCTAAGCAAGTTATACCCTGAAATGCAAAAAATACTAGAAAACGTGTCAAATACACAAAATACTCGAGTTCAAAACACCAATTCAAGCCGTTATGAGACTCTCTAAGTGGTATAAAATGCTACTTATCAGAACAAGGGATAAAGGGAGATATATTATTGAATCCTGTAATCATATAATTTTAGTGATTAATAATATATTCTCTTAACAAGTTGGTAAGTGGCCATGACGTAGACCATTAGACATAGGTGACTAAAACTCTCTGTTTTTTACTTGTTATTTATTTTCTCATTACATTTCGAGTGTCAGCTTGCTGACATCATATATTCAACATATATTCGAACTTAGGTGTAGAATTTCAATGGCATTCTCTCATACAAACTCATAGCTTTATCACTCTCCACTTGAATTATCTGAAAAACTCATTCTCCTAATTTTCTCCTTTTCCTTCATTCTTTAGACAAACAATTAACAGTATATTTAGATGATGTACAATGTCAACAAGACCGCCCTGTTAGCTATCCTATTGCATTACCTAGATTGTAATGTCTGGGAAAATTACGTCTGTATTATATCATATTTATAATAAATTATGTGTGTTAATGTGTCATTTATGTGGAATTAATTGTCAAACCCTAATTGCTATGTGTTACGTGCATTCTGTGTCGTTCCGGTATTTTTAAGATATTTTTTAGATATTTTATTTTGCATTCATAGCTTTCATTTCAAACGTTTTACGACCCGAACCATGATTCTAAAGCAGGTATTTCAAATAAAATAATGTGCCTTATTTTTCATCAAACGGCTTTTACCATCGCATTATTCTGAACATCTAGGTATTTTATAAATTTTCTCGTTTTGCGAAAAATGGCTTTTCCGGGCCCCATTGGGTGTTAAAAACCCCACAAAAATCACATTTTTATTTTTTTTAAATTATAAAACTTTTATTTATACTATTTCTTTGTATTTTTGCATTATTCACAATTTTTGGGAAATTTTGGCATATATATTACTTATATAAAATATTTATAAATTAAATTTTAATACTCAAAAATTATAAAAAATTGGGGCCAAATATTTTTATTAGGAGTGTAATTAGCCCATTAATTTTATTTAGGGGTATTATTTCTCATAGTATAAATAGCCTAATTTTTATTAATTAATTACTAATTAATCATAAAAATACAGAAAATTAGCTGAAAATCCCCAAATTCCAGAATTAGGGTTCTTGAGTTCTTGATTTCAATCGGAGATTTCAACGTGATTCCGACCTCCAAATCAAACATGTAAGTAGTCGTTGCAAAGCTTATGAATCGTAGTTGTTAATTCTGTAATTGTTGTTGTTGAATGATTAGACGATGTTGATTTCATATTTTCGGGTTTTTATTTTGAATTCGGGTTGAATGAATCGTTAGTTGTTTGATGTTGTTGTTGTTGGGGATGATTAGATCGTTGAGTTTTGGTTCATTTGGCACCGGTTTCGTCGATTTTCATTAAGGTTTCGAGCTCGCCGGATTTTGACGTCGCCGCCGTGTTCTTGATGTTAACGGCCACGTTCTCGGCGAAACAACGACGGAGAAGGGAGGGAGATCGTCCTGGAAGTGATTTCAAGGGAAAACCCAGAAGAAATCGACTGGAATCGCGACGTTTGGACGCCGTTTACTCACCGGAACAACCACCGGCAGCGGAGCTGCGGTGGCTGTTCTTCCCGACCCGATTGGGTTGGGGACGACCCGCTAACCCGGAAAATGCGACCCAATTTCAATCCCCTAAACCCTAAATTGATTTACCTGTTTCTGATTAATTAATAAATTATTTATATTTTATAAAATTAAAAAAAAATCAGTTTTGATAATTCTAAAATTCTAATAAAAATTAGATTTAAATTCTGAAAATTATTATTAATAATTTCTAAATTATTTTATTAATTTAAAATTTCAAAATTAGTTATTTAATTAATTATTTAATTATTTATTAGTTATTTATTAATTAATAATTAGGTAATTAATTAATAAATAAGGATTAAAAATAATTGAATAATATGATTAATAATTCGATAATTACGAGTAACTCGTATTTATACGAGTAATTGAACGATGCGTTAGATTAGTGAACGATAGTTAATTATTCAAAGAATATCATAATAATTATTCGTAACGAATAATTAAATACAGATAATTGATTAATCGTATAAGTTGTAATAATAACCGTAATAATTCAATAATTATACGAGGAATGCGAGTAGCTCGTATTTATACGAGTAGTTGATCGTTGAGTTGGATTATGATTCGAATAATAATCATTTATCCGATAAATAGCGTAAAAGTTAGTTGTATCGATTACTTATTTGTAAATACTCGATCTAATCGAGTAAGTGATAATAATTTGTAAATAATTGTAATAAATTGTAACTAATCCTAATAATTAAGGATTAATTATTTTAAAATACTATAATTATTAAATAATTATTTAAAATATAATTAAGGATTATTTAATTATAATAATTATTTATAATTAATTATTAATTAATTAAATCTTGTTTAATTCATAATAATTAAACTGTTAGTCCGATTTGAGTGAAACGAAAGCCCTTTGACTCAGAAAAACGAATCCTTCTCATTAAAAATAATATTAAGACCTAATTTCTTCCAGAACTTATTTGACTTTGTTACTTGTTTGATTATCAGTCGAATTGCGTGCCGAGACGAGTCCGAAAAATTTCGAAAAATAGGAAATGAGTCGAATAATGATGAGTTGAGCGATCATCGAGTCGATTTTGGTTCTAAAAATTATTTTAACTATAAAAATGATTATGTCCCTATGTGCTTATGTGTATTATGTGGTTAATCGAGTCTTACTTGCTAATATATAATATACGAGTCAGTCATAAGTGCATGGGTAGGTAATAGGAATGATGTGAAGTCGATTCAAGACGCAATTGAAGTACGAAATGACTAAACCAGTCTATTTTTCTAACAGAAGCTAAGCCAGCAAGGCAGGTTGAGTCGATAATAGACGAAGGTGACAAATTGTAGTGAGTCGCGTAGAAGGCAAGTTTTTCCCCTATTCTATTTTCAGAATAGTGATATTTCTTCAGATTTTTATCACGCTTGTACTCTTTTGATTCTCTTGTTCATATTACATTTCGATTCTTGATTTATCCTTTTCATTTGAATTTATTGTTCATATTCCAATTGTTACTCATAATTATTGATATATTCTGGTGATTAGAATATGTCAAAGCATACTGATTGTTCCGGTTGCTATTCCATGGACTGGATAATGATACTTTGGGAATTAAGTTTACTTATCCTAAGGACCGGAATATAACCGGATCCTTGAGATGGGCCGTAGTGCCTGGGTGCCCGACGGGATCTATATAGTGGGATATAGATCTGCACTGTATCCTGGCTGATCAGCAGGGTATAGATACGAACTTGTGTCCAGTTTACTTCATTTTTACTCGCCAGTAATGGCCTTCTTTCGATTCTCACGGGGCTATATCTTTACAGATATACCCAGGTTACTGTTTCACTTAAACTGCTTAAACACTGTTTATATTTTGTGGACTTATTGAGCAATTTTTGGCTCACCCCTTTTTGTTGTTATTCACCTTATTGTTTTCAGTTAAGAAGGAATATGAAACCCATCAGGACTCAAGTGGTATAGAAGCGGGTCAAGTCTCGGGATCCTCTCATACCCAAGGTGTTGATCCTAATCCAGGAAGAAATCTTTGAGTTGCCCGAACAGGTAGAATGTAGATAGTTAGTGTGTGTATTTGAATAAAAGATGAAATTAGTTTAAAACTGGTTAGACAATGGTTTGTAATAAAGAGAGTTTGTAATATTTTGAATTTGGTTTGTAATAAAGTAGTTAGTGGTTCTTGTTTTCATACTTCAAACTAAAAAGATCCTGGTTAGTGTTAAAGGGGTTTAGATTTATTTTTTTATTATTTGTAAATCAGATTGTACATGTTTGGTGATTAGCTACTAACCCCCAGACTTATACCTTGGGTCTGGAGGGCGTTACATAGATGGTTAGTACACTCGAACGGTTTAATTTGCTTGTCTTAAATGTTTTAGTCTACGTACAATAATGATTTCACTATATATTTGTGGAATCCTCTTCTTGAAAAATATAAAACTCTTCCTGAATCACATCTTTATACTAGTTTTACCTTTAAACTGATGTAATATATATTTATATATATACTAAGGGATTTTATCCGTATATTTATATGATTTTGTATTTTTTTGGGTATTTATTTATATTAATTTAGTGTTTAATGACAAGAAATAATAATTCTCAAAGTTGGAAGGGATTTGGCCTATTTGGGCTAAAATCATATGAAAATTCGAATTTGTTGGAGGACTTGCGCAACAATAAGTGTTTGGGGCTTAACTCGAGTTCTGGATATCAGATTTGGGCCATCTACTAGTCCATGTGTAGCTAAAAGAATTATCTTCAATTTGGAGGTGGTCTCATATTTTATTTTGGACTGGATCAGATCAGAAACAGGCCTGCAAATTAGCCTACGAATTTCATAATATTATCCAACTTCAATGTAGATTGTATTTTATTTTAGGAAACAATTAAAAATACTTTTATATTAGGTTTTATAAGAGGATTAATATTGGAGATATTGTATTGGATTGAGAGCGAGAGACTAAGATAGAACTTGAGCAAGGATTGAAGGGATTCATTCCAAGCTTGAGAGATTTCATAAAGTTGTATCTTTCTTAACTCTATACTCTTGAAATTATGGTTTCAGTTATAAATATATATTTGTTTTCTTCATATATTATGAGTAACTAATTCCATAATCTAGGAATTAGGTAGTATTCATTGGTTAAATATGATTGTTTGATTGTACAGTGATTTCTCTATTTTGCTAATCTGTTATTGAGTGCTTAACACAATTGAGGAAGTCGTGAGCCCTTTATTGTGCTAATCTGTTGTTGAGTGCTTAACACAATTGAGGAAGTCGTGAGCCCTTTACTGTATCTTTAGGAATTGTAAAGAATCAGGAGAGGATTTATAATTCTAGTTTATGATGCAATAGACAAGATTCAAATATTTAATTGGGAGATTAATATGCAAGTTATGAAACATAAATTTCTTACGATTTAACAGTTTACAATTATATGTTGATTGATCATGGGAGTGACTTCAATGTGTAGTTGTAGGCTTTATATTATTTCCTGGGAGAGAATATTATAAAATTTAGTGGGATGTTTTTAGCAAGAGCACGAGACTTAAATATCACATATTAACATATTCATTAACACCAATGAAGACCCTAGTTTCTGGATTGCTTTCTATCATCGTTTAATCTTTAATTCTATTTGCATTTATTCATTATTTTAAATTAGTTTAGAAACACAAACCCAATTATTCTTCTCACTTCTAAACTGTAAAAGAATTACAACCTGAACTAGTATTAAATTCAGTCCTTCCCGGTGAACGGACTACACATAAAATTACTTCAACAACGAGTGGTATCAGAGCTCAGGTTATAGCGGTCCAGAATAATCTCAGTTGGGCTCCAAAATGGACCTTGAAAAAGGCAGATGAACCTTCCATTATGGGCCTAGGGGGAGGCAGATAGCCAGATTGATTTCCAGTGTGGGTTTCACACAATCAAAAGGCAGATTTGACAGATGTCGAGCCCGATGTGTGAAAGGGGAGATTGTTAGGAGTTGTCCCATATCGTTTGTGGGAGGTGCAGATTGCTAGAATATAAGCAGCCAGATAATTCCATTAGTATGAGGCCTTTTGGAAGTGACCCAAAAACAAACCCGTGCGAGCTCGGCCCAAAGTGAACAATATTATACTAATATGGAGTTGGGTCTGCTTAGCAAGCCCAACAAGCGTACATTGGTTGGACGGCTTTAGCATTTAGGTTTGTACCTCAAGTTAATGATTTTATGGTACTCTCTCTGCCCCATTCATTTTTATACACTTTTATGTGAGGTCCCCCTTAGTTGTATACATTTCAAAAATAGTAAAGTTTTATAATATAAAAATTAACTACATTCACATACATTCACTACTTTCTTCCACTACACCTACTTTATATATTAAATATAATAATTGGTCCCATTACTCCACCCATTTTTTCTACTTTATCCCATTAAATTATATTTTTTCTTAACTTTCGTGCCGAACCCCTTATTTATACTATCTAAGAGGACGAAGGGAGTAGTTCATATTATGAAAACCCATGTGAGACTCAACCCGCACACAGTTGTCATTGGTGTTTATAGCATAAACACTAATTCTTGGAAGATTACAAGTCAAGATTTTGTTTTTGTTTCTTACATCCCGAATGGCTGGGTAGTTTTTGTTAAGGAACCAGTTACTCTAAAACCTCAACGTGTTAAAGAATGTCACTTTTCAGGATCTTATATTATTCTAACACTCCCCCTCACTCGAAAGCCCATTTATGGGTCGAAGAGTGGATCATGGGCGCCCATCTTTGGGGCATAAATTTGCCTTTCGTGTCCCTCATAAACTGTGAGATATGTTGGGGGTGGCATAGATCGAACCTGATTCATATGCCAGCCTGAGCTTTGATACCATGTCAAGGAACCAATTATTCTAAAACCTCAAGGTGTTAGAGAATGACATTTTCCAGTATCTTATATTATTCTAAAAGTTTTTGTTAATGGTGCTGCTTACTGGGCAGGGTTTAAATCTGATTTGATGCCAGGAATAATTATGTGTTTCGATACCAAGACTAATTTATTTTGAGAAATACCATCGCTAGTTTGTAGCAAATATATGTTGCACCGTCCCCATCTTGTTCTTCATCCGTTGGGTCAATCTATATTGGAGTATACCCCACGATTCGGATCCAGAGAAATTACTTTATTGACGACTATGAATTAAGACATTTTGACATTTGGGTGTTAGATATATTTGATAATGTCATGGCTAATATGATTTATGTTTAGTTTTCAGATCTTACTTAAACAGGATAAATCAGTACTTACTGGAAGTTAGGACTTAAGGATATCAGTACTTATATTATCAGGAGATAATCATCAGAAGATGGATATCAGAACTTAAATGCTGAAGGACGTTCAGATAAGGACAACAGCTGATTAAAGGAAAGAAGATCGAGATAAACATAAGAAGAGATATGCATGAAGAAGGAGTTCTATGAAGAATAGAATACTTGGAAGAAAAGATATCTGATTGATATATTTTAGGAAGCAGAATTATATTCCATATCAATTAACGATTATCTTGTAACTGTGTAGTATATAAACACAGACATAGGGTTTACACTATAAGTGTTATCATATTCGAGAAGATTATTCAATATAACCCTAGCAGCTCTCGTGATATTTGTTCATCACTGAGAGGTAACAGTTCCATACTGTAACAGAGTTTATTGTTTCAATAAAGTTTGTTTTCTGTTACTTGAGATATTAAAGTTCGATTTGATTGTACTTTATACTGTATTCACCCCCTCTACAGTGTGTGTGACCTAACAAGTGGTATCAGAGCCTATCTGTTAACGCACATACAGTTTAAGATCCAAACACAGTCATGTCTGACACAGAAACTCCAACTAAGCCTACCAAAACCGGAGAACCTCCAAAGACACAAATTCAAAGTCGGTATGAGACCATCAGAGTTCCCATACTGAGACCATCTGAATATGCCATATGGAAGGTGAGGATGACCATGTTTCTGAAAGCTACAGATCCAGAATATCTTGATAGAATCAAGGAAGGACCTCACAAACCAAAAAAGCTCGTTGTTGCAGTTGCAGGTGAAGCAGCAAAGATTGTACCAAAGGAGAAGAGTGATTATACTGCTGAAGATATCGCATCAATTGCTAAGGATGCTAAGGTACGACACTTACTGCATAGTGCCATTGATAATGTAATGTCAAACAGGGTAATTAACTGCAAGACTGCAAAGAAGATATGGGATGCTCTGGAAACAAGGTGTCAGGGAACTGATACAATTAAGAAGAACAGGAAGACAATACTCACTCAAGAGTATGAACACTTTGACTCAAAGGCTAATGAGTCATTGACTGATTTATATGATAGATTTGTCAAACTCTTGAATGATCTGTCACTGGTTAATAAGGAGTATGATCTTGAAGATTCAAACCTTAAATTCCTGTTAGCTCTTCCTGAATGTTGGGTTTTGAAGGCAACAACAATAAGAGACAACTACAGTCTTGATGAAACAACTCTTGATGAAATTTATGGAATGCTCAAGACTCATGAACTTGAGATGGAACAAAGAAGCAAGAGGAAAGGAGGAAAGTCAAGGACAGTTGCTCTTAAAGCTGAAGAAGAATCCCCCAAGGCAGCTACCTCAAGGAAAAACAAGGGTAAAGCTCTTTTCACAAAGTCTGATACTGAGTCACCAAGTTCTGAAAGTGATGATGACTCAGATTCTAAAAGCATGCCTGAGACTGATGCTGATGAGGAGATGATGAAGCTATGTGCTCTTATGGTGAAAGGGATCACAAAGATTGCATACAGGAAGTTCAGGAAGGGAAAAAAGTTTTCCAGGAAAGGCACAAGTTCTGATAAGAAGAATTTCAGAAGATCTGAGGGCAGAGGAGGAAAGTCTGATAGAGGAGATTATACCAATGTCAAATGCTATAACTGTGGTGAGAAAGGCCACATATCTCCTGATTGCAAGAAAGTGAAGGGTGACAAAGGCAAGGCTCTTGTCACAAAGAAGAAAAGCTGGACAGACACCTCAGACTCTGAAAGTGAGGAGAACTATGCTTTGATGGGAAATGCTGATAAAGCAAGTGCTGAGAGCAGTTTTGAAGCTGCTGAAACAAAGGTACCTCAGACTACTTATGCTTTTCATACTGATGATATTAATGAGTTGAGAAGATATCTTAAAACCATGTTTGTTAGTTATAGAGATCAAACTTTAACATGTGAAAGATTAACTTCTGAAAATCTTGCTTTTAAGAAAAGAAATGATTTCTTAGAAAAAGAGTTAGTTATGTTCCATCAAACTCAGAAGGATAGAGATGATGCTTTTTATGTTAGGGATGAAGTGCTAAAAATGAATGAATCTCTAAAAACTGAGTTAGAAAAGGAAAGAGAGATTATGAGGACTTGGACTAACTCTGGCAGATCAACTCAAAATTTGCTAACTAGTGAAAATTGGAAAGAGGGCTTAGGTTATGGAGAGGATAAGAATGATAAAGGAACTGTAGAAATTAAGCCTGTTATTAAGAAAAAGCCAAAGTTAAAACCTAATAAGTTTGTAACTGTAAAGTCTGATAATGAGAAATCAAAAGTTAAAGAGGGATTAACTTCTGACAGACTAGAACAGGAAAAGACAGCTGAAGTTAACATAGGCTTAATGACAAAGAAGCAGCTTAAGCATAAGCTGAAAGATATTAAGAATGCAAACAAGGTAAAATCACCTAGGAAAAATAGGAATGGAAAGGAAGGTGTGAATAAAAGCAATGATTATAAGCCTGTTCCTGAAGCTCCTAGGAAAACGTGTCATAACTGTGGAAGTTCTAACCATCTGGCTTCTTTTTGCAGGAAGAATAAGAACATAAACTCCTTACCTTCAAAGTCAGGAGTTAAGAGTCAGTCTGTTAGATATAAGCCATAAAATCCTTGTTTTCATTGTGGTAGTTTATGGCATTCCATTTATACTTGTAAGGAATATCATAGTTTGTACTATGATTATTATCAAATAAAACCTTCTTTAAAGAAAGTTTCCTTTGTTCCTTCTAGTGTAAATTCTGATTCAAAGTCTGGTAGTGTAAATTCTGATAAGAAAAATGTTAACATAAACTCTGATGCTAAATCCGCTGCAAATGTTAACAAACTTGATAAGGCCAAAGGATCCAAGCAAGCCTGGGTCCTTAAAACTAATCATTAGTGGTCTTTGTGATTGCAGGGCAACAGGAAAAATATCCTAGTCCTGGACAGTGGATGTTCAGGACATATGACTGGAAATAAAGCCTTGCTATCAGACTTTGTGGAGAAAGCTGGCCCAAGTGTTTCTTATGGAGATGGCAACATTGGAAAAACATTGGGATATGGCAATATCAATCTTGGGAATGTCATCATTAAATAAGTA
Source organism: Apium graveolens (assembly GCF_009905375.1). Lineage (NCBI taxonomy): Eukaryota > Viridiplantae > Streptophyta > Magnoliopsida > Apiales > Apiaceae > Apium > Apium graveolens. Next base: position 140,358,022 of record NC_133652.1, on the reverse strand, counting down.
GCTCTAGTCTCAGGACTTAAACACAATCTGCTGAGTATAAGTCAAATCTGTGACAGAGGTTATCATGTTGATTTCTTTGAAGAACACTGTGAAGTAGTGAGTAAATCTAAAGGAAAAGTTGTTCTGAAAGGATACAGGCGTGGTAACATTTATGAAGCCAAGCTTTCAACAAGTACTGATGGTTCTGCAATCTGTCTGATGAGTAGAGCATCAATTGAAGAAAGCTGGAATTGGCACAAGAAACTCTCTCATTTAAATTTCAACAATATAAATGAACTAGTCAAGAAAGATCTTGTGAGAGGACTGCCAAAGTCAGTATTTGCTCCTGATGGCCTTTGTGATTCTTGTCAGAAGGCCAAACAAAGAAAATCTTCATTCAAGAGCAAGACTGAATCATTAATTCTTGAGCCTTATCATCTACTACATGTTGATCTATTTGGTCCAGTGAATGTCATGTCTATTGCAAAGAAGAAATATGCCTTGGTCATAGTAGATGAGTTCACTAGATACACATGGGTGTATTTCTTGCACACAAAAAGTGAAACTGCATCTATCTTGATTGATCATGTCAAACAACTGGATAAATTGGTCAAAGACTCTGTGAAAACCATAAGGAGTGATAATGGCACTGAGTTCAAGAATTTGATAATGGAAGAGTTCTGCAAAAACCATGGAATTAAGCAGGAATTCTCTGCTCCTGGAACTCCACAGCAAAATGGAGTTGTTGAAAGAAGGAATAGAACTTTCATTGAAGCTGCACGTACAATGCTTGAAGAAGCAAAGCTTCCAACCTATTTCTGGGCTGAAGCTGTGCAGACTGCTTGTTTTACTCAAAATGCAACACTCATTAACAAGCAAGGAAAGACACCATATGAGATGGTGAAGAAAAAGAAGCCAAATCTGAAGTATTTTCATGTATTTGGATGCAAGTGTTTTGTTCTCAAGACTCATCCTGAACAGCTATCCAAATTTGATCTAAAAGCTGATGAAGGAATCTTTGTTGGATATCCACTTTCCACAAAAGCCTTCAGAGTCTATAATCTGAGAACAAGAGTGGTCATGGAATCTATCAATGTCTCTTTTGATGACAAGAAGATTACTGGACTTGAAGATTTTATTAATCATGATCAGCTGAGATTTGAAAATGAAGACTCAAATTCTGATACTGAAAATCCTGACAATCTAAGTCCTGATACTGTAAACTCTGATGGATTAAACACTGATGTTATTGAAACTGTAGTAACTACGCCAAAGGAAGATGCATCTATGCAGGGGGAGCATACTCAAGATCTTACCACATCTCAAGAAGCATCAGAACATACATCTGGCTCTTCAAGTTCTGATTCGTCAAGTTCTGATAAGCCAAGTTCTGATAGTTCTGAAAATCTAAATTCTGAAGAATCCAACTCAGAGAGCATAGTTTCAGGGGGAGCATCAGAAAATGAAAATGACAAACTTTGCAAGAAGTTTGCCAAACTGATGCAGTCAAGGTATCAGATGAGTATGATGGGGGAACTTAGCTATTTTCTGGGCCTTCAAGTCAAGCAGAATGAAGAAGGAACTTTTATTTGTCAAACTAAGTACACCAGAAATTTGCTGAAGAAATTTGGAATGCAAGATTGTTCAAGTGCATCCACTCCCATGGCCACCGCAACAAAACTGGATAAGGATACTGGTAAATCAGTAGATATTACTGATTACAGAGGTATGATTGGCTCTCTACTCTATCTAACTGCTAGTAGACCTGATATCATGTATGCTACCTGTCTTTGTGCAAGATTTCAAGAAGATCCAAGAGAACCTCACTTAACAGCTGTGAAAAGAATTTTCAAGTATCTTAAAGGAACAGCTGATCTGGGATTGTGGTATCCCAGAGAATCAGATTTTAAACTAATAGGTTACTCAGATGCAGATTTTGCAGGTTGCAAAATTGACAGGAAAAGCACAAGTGGAAGCTGCCAATTTCTTGGAGGCAGATTGGTTTCTTGGTTTAGCAAGAAACAAAAGTCAATTTCCACATCAACTGCAGAAGCAGAGTATATTGCTGCAGGAAGCTGTTGTGCACAGATTCTTTGGATGAAGAATCAGTTACTGGACTATGGGTTAACATATTTCAAAATCCCTATTTACTGTGATAATCAAAGTGCTATTGCTATGACAGGTAATCCAGTTCAACATTCTATGACAAAGCACATCAGCATCAGGTACCACTTCATCAGGGAACATGTGGATGAAGGTACAGTGGAATTGCACTTTGTTCCAACAGATCAACAACTAGCAGATATCTTCACAAAACCATTGTGTGAAGCTACTTTTACAAGATTGGTAAATGAACTTGGAATAGTTTCAGGTTCTTTCTCTAAATCTGCTTAGTTTTGTTCTGATGCATCAGACTTTATGATCAGTATTTACAGAATTTACTCTCCTTGTGTATTCTGTGCTTAATTGAAAAATGTGCTTAAGTATTGACTGTTGTCTAATATATGTTTCTAAACTCTAAAAATGATATATCTGTTTGTGTAACTATTCAATCCTATGAGGATAATTGTGCTAAATGCTGACCTATTAGTCTTCAATAAACAAGGGATCCCATGTTAGAAGTAATTATTTCTATGGAAATTCATTGACACAAGCAAATTCTGATATTGAGCTTAGTTGAGTTTACTTTGTCTATCTTATTCCTAAGTCACAAACTAGAATATTGCTTCTCATCTGTTGAGTTCTGATGCTAGTAAATCTGTTTGGATGTACTAAGTGCTGATAAACCTCACTTATCAAAAGAAAAAGAATCAAGGATTAAAGTTCAGGTACTCCTTTGAGATCTAGAGTACAAATGTGGAAGGAACGACCCAAGTGCATTGCTGGTATTAAGTAAATATGCATCAGAAAAGCAAAATATTTTCTTGGTGATTTTTCACACTCTATGATTACTGGAGAAATACTCTAATAATAGCATAAATTCTGATAAGCAGTCGTGACTCACTTACACTGAGAAGCCACTGTAAAATGGAATTTAAAAAAATGCACAAAATTAGCACAAAATAGTTGAGGTGGACTCCAGCATGAACTCATTCAACTGTAGGTTTCAGAATAATGACAGGTTTTTAGTAAAGTTTTAGTTATGCCTTATTTCTAAGATGTACTGAAGTGAATCAGACTTTACTCTTTGTCTGATATTTGGCTTAATGCACACACTAAACACTCCATATGAATGATGAAAATTACTGTGGTGATCTATGTTGTTTTAGATGAACAGTTATTGTGTCACATTGCACAAATTCTGAGGACAAGTTCTGATTGCATGTTCTGATGATTAAGTTCTGAAGAATCTAAATCAGAATTTATGTGAGGACTTACTAATATAGGCATTCATTTTTTGAGTTAAGAAATTATGTTCTGATGACTGTTAAGTTCTGATATAAGTCTAAGTTCTGATATTAAATTCTGATTCTTTACTTGACTTATTTGTGGATAAAATTTAAAAACAGTCTCAGTTTAAACCAGAATATGTTGAAGTGGAAGATTAACAATCACTATATTTAGGGATAGTGGTACTCGTACATGCACAGTCATTTTTACTTGCTACTTGTGCGCATTAAACCATGTTTTACATTTCCAATGACTGTTTTTCTTTTTCCAAGTCTGGGGAGACGAGGTAGAATTAATTCTACCTGTCAGCATTAAATTTCTTTGTGTCTCCTGGCATTCTCTTGTCTATATAAACAACCACTTCACATCAGCCTTCCCATCAAATCTTTTATCACAAACTCACCTTCATAATCTTTCTATCAAAAACAACATGGTCAATTACAATATGTTTTTGAACTATGAAACATTTAACATGGAGCTGGGTTGTGCCGATTGGCAGCAGGAATGGCACGTTACTGTCATTCCTGATGAGATATGGGACTCCGTTCCCCAGGAGGTACTTACCCATCTCCTGTTCTTCTACATGGACTACCATCGCCATCTGGAGCGATTGGAGGAGGAAAGGCTGGAAGCTCTCCGCCAGCAAGAGCGAATCATTCGACTCGCTATTCTGTTTTTCGAGAGTAGGAAGAAGAAATGATTTATTTTCTTCTTCCCATTTTTTTTCATCATCAGCCTTTCCCTGCTTCTTGAGCTAGGACAAAGGCTGTTGACGTTAGGTTTAGCAGCTTAGGGCAATCTTGTAAAAGTTCTGATGTAATTTAAATTTCATGAATGTATTCTCTTGATATATTAATGAAATTTGTTTTTTTTTCAAGATCTTGTCTCTGAGATATTCTGTAATGCATTGATAAATCCTGATAAATATTCATATTCTATTGACCATATAAATTTTGTTTTAAATTAAGTTATGATTTTACTTTATCAGTACTTGCTCATCTGATTTATTTTGGTCATTTTCACTCGAATTTTTTCAGAATATTGGTGTTGCAGTAAAAAATTGAATAAGTGGGAACAGTTTCAATTCTGAATTAAAACTGATTTACCTTGTTTAATGGAATAACTGGGTAAGTGGAACGGTTTTTCCTTGAAAAACTGCAAGAGGGTAAGTAATGATTACTGTTTTCCCGTGCCCATTAACTATTCGTTATTACTGCATGTCTGACAGGTGTCCAACGGTTACATTTTTTTTCAAAAGTATAAGTAAGACAGAGAGAGGATTTTCTAATCTTTTATTCACTTTTATACTTTTTTTTTCTCTCTATTTGCTTTTACTCTCTTTCTTCTTCTAACGTTGGTTTTTCATATAGACATTCTATCAAACACCTTACAGGCACTTATAAATCTCGATTATTTTCATGGCACCTAGGGATTTAATCATTGATGGAGCTAAATTTGTTCCAAACAACTATGCTGCAATTCTTGATAATGCTGAAGCTCCGTCTGAATTGCATTTTGTGCAAGATCTTCTTGCACACAGTGAAATCGGGTATGCATTGACCCAACCTTCAGTCTTCTCAAGCCAACAAGTTCTGACATTTTGGAGGACTGGAAACTTTGATAATGGTGGTCAAAATGGTACTCCTAGTATTGTTTTCGAAGTGGGTGATTCTCCATATGCAGACTCCTGGTACAATACGCAAGGCTCTACATCTACCAGAAGGATGTACTTTTTCAACTCCAGAGGAATCAGCTCTTCAGGAGTTAATGGCCAGTTTGGGGTATGAGCAGAGTTTGGCTAAGCTTGGGCAGTTGAAACGGGCTCATATCAGAAATGAATGGAGCTTCTTCTTCGACTGCATCACTAAAGCTTTTGGGAACAAGTGTTCAAATTTTGATGCCATCCCCATAATGAGTCAGCACATCGGGTATGCCATTATAAACCAAACTCATTTTGATTTTGCAACTGCTATAATAGGTTTTATTGGGGATAGGATGATAGAGGATAGGAATGTTGTTTACTTTGCTAGATTCTGTCAACTTATATATACTTTTTGTACTGATGAACCTCGACTAGCCAGTACCTTAACTCCACCTTTTAAAGTTGCAAAACGTTACTTTAATGACCTTGTAAATGCTGACACTAAGAAACAAGTGGTTAGACATTTACAGATTCCTCAGTCTGTAAAACAGATCTTAGTAAATGCTGATCTTGAATCCTATAGATCTGTTTATCCTGATGTCCAACCAACAACCACCTCCCAAACACCACAACAACCATCAGAACATACCACCCATACTACTCAACCAACTCTCAGGCAATATCTCAAATCATATCTCACCACTTCACAGAAAGTTCAATCTTCATCCTCAGAACCTCCTGTGAAGCCTTCATCTTCAAAGCCTAAGAGGACAAAGACTGTTCCTCAAACACCTCAAAAGAGAAGGATGATTGCTTTGAGAGATGAATCTGATAGTGAGGAACAGGTTCCTACTTCAGAACCTGTTGTTAAAGAAGCTGAGAAAGTGACTTCTCAGAAGGATTCTGGAATTGGGGGATCTAAGCTTCTCAAAAGGCTTAGAAGAATGACTGTTGCTGAAACTCCCAAGGAATCCGTATCTTCAAAGAGATACAAGAAACAGAGGGCAAAAAGGCCAGTTTCAGATGATGAAGAAGTAGCAGCTAAGGAAGGAGATCAGGAATCTCTGATCTTACAAGAAAAGAAATCTGCTACAGTCACTACTTCTCCATCAACTCCAACTCAGGAAGCTGTTACTGAAAAGGCCAACACACCATCTGTGTCTCCTGTTAAAAAGTCTGTATCTCCTGTTAATACAGGCACAAGTGCTGATATAAATATCGAGACCTTGGTTGTGCCTGAAGTAATTTGCTTAGAAGCTCCAACAACAACTAATCCATCAACAACACCTGTTACTGATGCTGCTCAAACTCCAGAATTATCTACTACACCTTCTCTTCATCTAGATGCTGATGATCACAATATAGGTGAGCATCAGGGTATGGCTGTTGATCAGAACTTGGAACCAGATCAGCAATTAGAGGATGTTGTTGAAGCCTCCATTGCTACTCACACTGTTGTTTTATCAGAAGATACTGATTTTGTAAGTTCTGATGCTGCAAATGCTGGAGATACTGGTGATGCTGCTCCAAATACAGATGCTGATGAAGCAGGTCCTTCAGGACATGCCCCTCAACAAACTGTTCTTAAAACTGAACTTGTTAAGAAGTTTATTACAAGAGAAGCACCAGTGTCTTGGATTGAAACTACTGCAGGACAGGAGTGGACTAAGGAATGGAATTCAGTCACCTGTGCTCCATCTGCAAAGCATCTGGCTGAGCACTTGACAAAAGCTGATGAGATGTTAAATTCTGATGATTTTAAAACATAGCTTAGAGTCACTGCATTGAGTACTAAATATTTACAAGGTCTCCATTCAACTACTCATGCAGAGCTACACAAGATTCAGGAAGAATTCATCAAACAAGGACAAGTTCAAAAGATTGATAAGAAAAAGTTCTTCCAACCTACCTTTGACAGGATTGCTGATATTGAGAAGACTCAAGAGACCCAACAAGCTCAGATTGATGATATTCTGAAAAATCAAGCTTCTCAACAATCACAACTTACTGAAATCCAAGCCTCAGTGGAATTGTTTGTCTCTCTTCTATTACCAGCTGATGCCAAAAAGGGGGAGAAAGTAATTAAGTCCAAATGCAAGACTAATAAGACACTGAAAGGGAAGGATGATGAAAAGGATGATCAAGGAAACTCGGGAATGGGTAGAGGTCATAGTCAAGGTAGAGGTTTCTCATCAAGAAAAGCTGAAATCACTAGTCACAGGACAAGTTCTGATACTGGGAAAAGAATTAGTTTTGCTACAGGTAAAAGGATAAGTTCTGATGAACTTTTAGATCTTGATGAAGAAATGTCAAGACAGTTATTTCTTCAGGAAAATCCAGTAATGGACTTGGAGAGTTTAATGGAAGAAGAAGCCAGACTTAAAACAGAGAAAGTCACATCTAAATCTGAAGCTTCTGGTAAAAAGACACTTCCAAAACTCAAAGGCATTGTGATAAAAGAAAGGACAAATACTGAAGCAACATTGGCTAAATCACAACCGCAGATAGATCCAAGATCCAAGGGTAAAGAAAAGGTTGGTGAACCTATCAAGGTTTATGTGCCTCCTGAGAATGAAGAAATCACTGATGAAAAGGATGATCTTGCTCCGACTTCAAGAAAAGTTCTTAAAACAACCTCTGACATGACTTAAGTTGTTCAGAGTCAAGAGACTGTAAGTTCTGATATTTTGAAGAAGCAAGTAACCTCTGACACAGCTCAAGTTAACTTGATATCAGAAGATAGATCAAAGAAACTCCTACCAGGATTCACTAAAGCAAAACAGACTCAACCTTTGAAGACTGCTGTAAGTGGTTTTGAAGCAAGAGTAGTTACTGGAAAGGAAGCAAGAGATAAAACTGGATTGGGAAGTGCTGATGAAAGAAGAATACAGAACACTACCAATGATCCAACTTCCTTGAGTGAACCAGGTATTGGAGCAACTCCTGAGAGATTGAATCAACTGGAATCTGTACAAATGGTTTACCATACCTACTTGAAAGAACACATCTTGTTGTACTTCATGACAGATGGTAGGGTTTATCACATAAGGCAAAATGCCATTCCATTGAAGTATTTTGAAGAATTGGAGCATGTACTATTCTTACTTCAAGTGGATGACAGATTGACAGGAAGTGCTGCAAACTATTTGAAGGATCAGATTCAGAGACAGAAAAGGCTTTATTCTATTAAGTCTGACAGCACATATGTTCCAAAATATAGAGATCACAAGGGTGATATAGTTGAAATGAAGCCCAACACTGCTAAGATTATGACTACCTTTCTGGGTTACAGGGCTGTTGAATTCAATCTTGAGTCTGATAAGGCATATTTGATCAGACTGGATCAGGATATAAGAAAATCTAAGATTAATGATCTCAGGGCTGCAATCTTTCAAATTGGTGAAGATACTACAGAGCTTAAAGATGCTAAAAGGAGGATGATTGATGAACTTAGATATGCTGAGAGATGTTTGTTGAAGAACTATCTCAGAACAACTCCTGACATCAAAGAGATTAGAAGATGAAGCCAAGTCAAGATCTACAACTGATTAAATTCTGATATTTGTACAGACTGAAGCTGTTATCAGAAGTTAAATATTGGTAAAGCTTTAAGGACTGTAAGTTGTAGTTATCTAGTCTAATTCTCATGCATTTGTACTTAATGTTTTTGACATCATCAAATATCTATTAAACTTGTACATTATTCTAATTTACAAGTTGGGGGAGATTGTTAGATATATTTGATAATGTCATGGCTAATATGATTTATGTTTAGTTTTCAGATCTTACTTAAACAGGATAAAACAGTACTTACTGGAAGTCAGGACTTAAGGATATCAGTACTTATATTATCAGGAGATAATCATCAGAAGATGAATATCAGAACTTAAGTGCTGAAGGACGTTCAGATAAGGACAGAAGCTGATTAAAGGAAAGAAGATCGAGATAAACATAAGAAGAGATATGCATGAAGAAGGATTTCTATGAAGAATAGAATACTTGGAAGAAAAGATATCTAATTGATATATTTTAGGAAGCAGAATTATATTCCATATCAATTAGCGATTATCTTGTAACTGTGTAGTATATAAACACAGACATAGGGTTTACACTATAAGTGTTATCATATTCGAGAAGATTATTCAATATAACCCTAGCAGCTCTCGTGATATTTGTTCATCACTGAGAGGTAACAGTTCCATACTGTAACAGAGTTTATTGTTTCAATAAAGTTTGTTTTATGTTACTTGAGATAGTAAAGTTCGATTTGATTGTACTTTACACTGTATTCACCCCCTCTACAGTGTGTGTGACCTAACATTGGGTATTAAGAGAAGAGTCAGAAAATGAGTTTTTATGGGAGAAAAAGATGAGTGTTGATCTTAGTGACCATTTCGAGGAGGAAGTGTTGGGTGTAAGAAATAATGGTGACCTAATATTTTCCAAATTATATAACTTTATTTTATATAATATTTGATAGCCATGAAGGAAATGATTTTGGTGATTCATGGGATACTTGGGATGATTTTTCCTTTTATAAGGAAGACTATGCACCTCTTTATGAAAGTCTGGTCTTGCTTAATAATGATTGTAACCAGATGGGGAGCTGGGAGCACGGGGTTAGCCATCACACAGGGCCCCCGAAAATATAGGGCCCCGAAAATATTAATAGTTTATGTATATTTATAAATAACAATATTGCAATAAAGGCTAAATAGATTTGATCGAAAGTACATTTTTGGATGAAGTGAACATTGAAAGTGTTTAGAAGATTTTATTATAAAATATACGAAAAGAACTTATCTTTTTAAGTGAATGGTCAAAATATTTTTTTTGTTTACTGTAATGACTAGGATTTTTGCGAAATATTTATATGAATAAAATACAGTTGTGTGTTATAATTGTGGATTATGTGGATTTATAAGTATAAAATATTAAGATATATAATTTTGTGGTTTATGTGAAATTTCTGTGAAATAGTAATAAGGAACGGGAAAAGCTTCGTTCCAGTTTGATGAGTCAACGGTAAGTATTAAGTTATGATTGTCGGGTCGTCAAGTAGAACGGGACCCGTTATTCAAAAGATGGATTAAATGTAGGGCTGAGCAAAACCGAACCGAAATCGAAAAACTGAACCGAACCGGTAAAATTCGGTTCGGTTTGGTTTAAGTTTTTTTTTAAAATTTCGGTTGTTTCAGTTTAACCGAAATAAAATCGGTTCGGTTCGGTTTTTAAAATATTAATTCGGTTTTAACCCAATAATATATATATATATAACATAAAATAGATAATTAGATACAGTTATTAAATATATTAATTGAAAATACAATAATACAGAATTACGTATAACTATCAGGATACTTTATAAACCATAGACTGGGCGAGAATTTTAACCAAGATTAGACTCTGCATTTTGTATGATATCTTAGCTATCATTTGGAAGTCTGAAGTATCCATATACTAGCATGAAGATTCCCTAATTTCAGAAAAAATATTAAACTTGTCATTAACTTCTTTTACGTAGTTTATAAATGTTAATATATATTTTTTGAGTGAGAAAAAAACTACCTGGATTCCTGCACCTGTGATAATACCCATGAGGAAGTTTGGAACTATGCTTGCAATAGCCATCATGAGACTCTCGAAATCTTTTTATCTTTATGAATTATGAAGGTCTTTTAAAAATTCGGTTTATAAAAACCGAACCGAACTAACTAAAATAATTCAGTTTGGTTTTGGACCGAATTAAATTTTTATTTCGGTTCGGTTAAGAAAAAAATATCATTTCGGTTTTCGGTTCGGTTCGGTTTTCGACCGAACCGACCGAATGCTCAGCCCTAATTAAATGAGAAGGATTAAGATTAATAAAATTGAGGATTATAATAAGTTATGATAAATGTGGAGTCCTCTGGGTGTTTGTGTGATGCGGATTCGTAATTGAAAAAGCTATATTGTTATTTGAATTATCGAGTAAATGATATACGCATAATCAGTTATTAAAAAGGGGATTAATTTTGAGTATACCAATGTGAAATATATTTGATAATTTGGAAAAATATATGTTATTTTAAAGTTATGAGTATGGATCTGTGATTCACGAGTTTTTTAAATATTTTCAGAGGATTTATTTGATTAAAATAAGGATTAATTGATACTTATATATTTTTATAAAATTATTAAAAAATGACTAAGATGCAAAATTTATTTTATTATCTCTATAATAGTCTTAAGGGCTTTTTAAAAATAATAGTTGGATTTAATTTGATGTTTGGATATTTTAAAATGATTTTCAGAGTTTATTTTTATTATTAGGGATTTATTTGTAAAATCCATAGAAATTAATTTGTTCGCTCAAAAATTATTCTGAAAATACGGGGATAGATCTAATTTTATATTCTTTGATTTAAAAATAAATTTGTGGCACTTTTTGAATTTTTAGTATATTGTTAAATTATGTGATAGTAGTTTTATATATATACAAAAAAGAAAAACATAATTGGGAAATTTCCCCATTGCCCCTCCACTTCAACTTATATCTCCACCCCCTCCTTTCTTTCTCTCCTCCCTGTGTTTCATTTCTCAGCCTCTCTCTCCCCCTCCCCCCTCTCTCCCCATCCCCCCCCTCTCTCCCCCTCTCTCCCCCTCCCGCCCTCCCCCCCTCTCTCTCTCTCTCTCTCGTTCTCTCTCTCTCTCTACTCGGTAATTCTCCCTCAATCTTTCATGTTTCTTGACTGAAATTTGAAGCCCGGCTCATGTTTTACCTCTTTCTTGCCTTATATATATATGGTTGCATGTGTGTGTATCGGTGTTTTGGGGGGAGAAGCCCCATTCGGTTTCTTTGTTGCTGCGAGTTTTAAACTCGAATTCTTGAAGGACTATACTCGGTGATTGTTGCATGTAGAGTTGGAGTTGGATTTTTAGAATAAATCGATGAGGTTTCGAGTTGGGGGCCTATTTTGGCAACCCCGAACCCTTGCCGCCACCGGCCACGAACTCCGGTGAGCCGGTGGTGGGCGGTGATGTGTAAACTGAACCCTATTATTTTTAAAAACTTATATGTTTACATGCATGTCGAAATTGTGTATCAAAGTTTGGGTTTTTTATTATGGTCTATCTATTGTGGTTCGAGTAATTAAGGAATGGTTGTGTAATTGATCGAACATGTTCAAGATGTGATTTTCAAATTTTAAGAATTAAAATTTTGTTATTATTCGGTTGTGAACTCGAATTTTTGGATCAAACATGGTGTTAGTGAGTGTTAAAAGTTAAGTACTATAACTGATTGTTGTTGAGAAAAAGGGATAGTTTATTTACGAATACGTCATGCCCAATTTTTGAAAAGAAAGTATAAAGATATATATAAGGAGCATAGTCGATATGATTTAATAAGATTTGTTGTCGGATTATGTGATTATGTGATTCATTGCTGTAACACCCCCAAATCCGGGGTCGGGGATTCGGGTTGTCACGAGTTCCATTTCCTTTATCAATACTTAATCTTAACAGTCAACCAACTACTGCGTACTGTGACCCCACAATATACACACACACACCACAAGTTATAGTCTCAGAGATGAATACCAAAAATAACACAAGTCATTTTATTCCACAATTATAAGTCATTACACCTCAAAAGGGTTTTTGAATAAATTTATATATTCTTTGCCATTATTACAATTCATAATATACATAAGCCTGGTGCATCAACAGTTGAAAGCCTAGCCTATTGGTAGTTTCTACCTCATCCACAACAGCATCAACGCCTACAGGAAACTGCGGAACGTTTCCTATCCGCTCACGAATTGGGAGCTTGGTCCTGTTCATCTTGTCTATCTGTTGTTGTGTGATGAAAGAAGAAATCAAGGGTGAGCAACAAGCCCACCGAAATAATATGTATAATAATTAACAATATATGAGCATTCTCATAGTACTCATGAAAGTCTTGGTCAAGAAGAAATGAACCAAGTTTGACATCTTAACGTGACCAAGTCACAAAATATTCAGTATATATGTACATATACTTTTCAAAATCTTGGAAGTCCTCTTCCATGCATAATAAACACAGAGTTCCAGTTTATAACTGTATAAAAATATCGTTGCAAGGTGATCTCATATATCTAACCTTGTCTCAACGTTTTTGTGAAAATCTTTGTCATGCATAAGATAATCATTAACCATATATAGGTTGAAAAGATGAAGTTACAAGATACTCCGATATACTTATATCTTTTCCGAATAGTACTTGAACTACCACCGTTCAAGGTATAATCAGTTTCAAAAGTTCATCACATAGATGAGACTACAAGAAAAGACTTGGATATATTCAATCTTTGAAATATCATTATAAATAATGAAGTTACGAGATACATCATTAAGTCCCTATATATATACACCTATATATATACATTTCATACACTCCTTAAAAACCTCTGTTATGAAAATTATAAATAGAGTTGCAATATCCAATGAATTTGGAAAGGAGAAAACCTTAGCATAAACCTGATATCTTGCTGATCAGGCAAAGATACCAATAAGTAACATTTTCTACTAGTAGATGGATGAATTCCCCACTGGTCATCACCCTGGCCGCATTAGGACCTATGATGGACTGCCACTCAGCCACTCAACTTTTACAACTTAGCTTCATAATTCATCATACTCGTCCGCCTTTGTTCTGGCTCTAAAGCTTTTACACTATCTCCATAACCTTGGGAATTACTTTCCCGAAAACAATTGACTGAACTTTAATCAGTTTATTCTAACCTCTGGCTCCGTGCCTTTCTTGGTCTTTCACCAGCGGGTGGCCTCTCTCTTAGGAGGGTAAGTGACAAAAACAGTCTTTTGTGATTCGTCCATCATTTAGAATCTCAAATGATTCCTATATTTCATTTAGCCAGGCTCTCGCCTCTACTGGGTTCACTTGTTCCTTGGAACTCTGAGAGCTTAGCGACTTAAAGGTCCTGAAAGAATTTCCCACCGCACTATCTCCTCAGGGTGGTGGTTGGGGATAATAGTCTAAGTTCTTTTTAGACAGGTCCATGAATTGTCGTATAGGAGTACCGTTTCGGGTCTCCTTTACTTACTCGACTTTCTGTTTCCTTAGTATGAAATGTTTCATCCTTCTCCCATACTTGGGGTTATCTTATACGTTAAAATCCTTGTTTTCCACTTCATTATGTTCCGGGTCCCTTATATCTTAATTGCGACCTCCCTGATTATCACATTCAGGGTTTGCCCCAAATCTTATTCTTCGTGGGGGCATAATGCTTGGAAAAAAAAATTGGGAATCTCTTTATATTTGTCTTACTTACTTTGCTTAATCTTTCCCTCGTTCAGTCCTTACATGATCGTAAATTATGAATTCTCAAGTTTTATAAACTCCATGACACTCTTAAGTGCTAATAGTGCAATTAACAATATGAACTTATCACGAGCAAACTGATCTGAACTGAAAGGAACGAATATATACATAACCATTTGTTCGAGGGTACAACAACTGAACACATGAAAGAGAATTACATCATTTGGCCTGATCGCTTCTATCCCAAAAGTACTACCACAGATAATCATCTAGTCAATAAAAACTAATCATTCATAACTTAGGCTAATCCTCCAAAAGTGGTGCCGCATGTAATTCTTGTCTGATTGCTCAGACTCTGCACACTATTATGGATCAAGAAATGCGGGCACGCACGACATCCCTAACCTGCTCCATTAAAGCGGTGATGAGGTCTAAGCTAGTCGCAAGTAGAGCTGGATCAATCTGACCCTCAAGATGGCCTCTAGCTGTAATTCGGGTGGTAGCCTCAATCCTTTCCATGCTATAAGCTAATCCTGCCGAAAGTACCCCGCCCTCAATCCTCGGTGCAGTAAGTCGATCCAACAGATCACTCCTAACATTACGGGCCTCAGACAGGCCACCCAAAGTCATATGATAATCGGCGATAAGAGAAGCCTGAGTGGTAGCATCCAGCAGTCCATGGGGTGCAGGTGGTGCAGACCCAGGAGATCCAAATGGATAACCAAGCACGGTATCAGGTGACAATGGTGCAGGAGATAAAGGTGGCATTTCCTCAGTATGTGCTGGGCACTGTACATGGGAGGGAACAGGAATTGGTGGAACCTTATGGATGTCTACAGGAACCTCTGGAAGAGGGTCTGATACTGGTATAATCGGTGCCGTGGAAGGCCCCACTCCTTCTGCCCTCATTATCCTCTGTGCCCTTGGTAACTCTTCATCCTCTAGTGCCACCCTCACGGCCATTCTAGCTCTGGTAGTCGCCCTGACTACGGTCATCAATTCCTCAGCGGTCCTCTCTTTATTCTCGTCAGGACCCTCCACGAGATCCTCCTCAGCAGCAATCCCTTCTGGGATAACATCCTCAACTGCAATATTCCCAATAAGAATCTCATCCGGTCCCTCGTTAGGGTACTCTATCGGATTCACAATTTGATCTCCAACATGTAATAGAACATCCTCATGCTGATGCTCCTGAACCTCAGGGTTCGGTGCCCCGCTGCCCTATATGATCACGAACTATGTTACTATCATGATATTTATAAAGGTTCCCATAAGGGTTTTAACTTTCAGTACTACGTTAGGTAGCCCGACTATGAACTTGGCAAGAGTTCTTATTATCTTAGTGAATTATTATCTTAACGCCACATCATCTCTGAGGTTTATAACGCTTAGCTCTGATACCATTTCTGTAACACCCCCAAATCCGGGGTCGAGGATTCAGGTTATCACGAGTTCCATTTCCCTTATCAATACTTAATCTTAACAGTCAACCAACTACTGCGTACTGTGACCCCACAATATACACACACACCACAAATTATAGTCTCAGAGATGAATACCAAAAATAACACAAATCATTTTATTCCACAATTATAAGTCATTACACCACAAAAGGGTTTCTGAATAAATTTACATATTCTTTGCCATTATTACAATTATTAATATACATAAGCCTGGTGCATCAACAGTTGAAAGCCTAGCCTATTGGTAGTTCCTACCTCAGCCACAACGGCATCAACGCCTATAGGAAACTGCGGAACGTTTCCTATCCCCTCACGAATTGGGAGCTTGGTCCTGTTCATCTTGTCTATCTGTTGTTGTGTGATGAAAGAAGAAATCAAGGGTGAGCAACAAGCCCACCGAAATAATATGTATAATAATTAATAATATATGAGCATTCTCATAGTACTCATGAAAGTCTTGGTCAAGAAGAAGTGAACCAAGTTTGACATCTTAACGCGACCAGGTCACAAAATATTCAGTATATATGTACATATACTTTTCAAAATCTTGGAAGTCCTCTTCCATGCATAATAAACACAGAGTTCCAGTTTATAACTGTATAAAAATATCGTTGCAAGGTGATCTCATATATCTAACCTTATCTCAACGTTTTTATGAAAATCTTTGTCATAAGATAATCATTAACCATATATAAGTTGAAAAGATGAAGTTACAAGATACTCCAATATACTTATATCTTTTCCGAATAGTACTTGAACTACCACCGTTCAAGGTATAATCAGTTTCAAAAGTTCATCACATAGATGAGACTACAAGAAAAGACTTGGATATATTCAATCTATGAAATATCATTATAAATAATGAAGTTACGAGATACTTCATTAAGTCCCGATATATATATACACCTATATATATACATTTCATACACTCCTTGAAAACCTCTGTTATGAAAATTATAAACAGAGTTGCAATATCCAATGAATTTGGAAAGGAGAAAACCTTAGCATAAACCTGATATCTTGCTGATCAGGCAAAGATACCAATAAGTAACCTTTTCTACTAGTAGATGGATGAATTCCCCACTGGTCATCACCCTGGCTGCATTAGGACCTATGATGGACTGCCACTCAGCCACTTACGCATTGATAGACTCCCACTGAGTCACTTACACTTTCATGGACGCCCACTGAGCCCATGTTGCTTATGCCGACTCAAATAGATGGACTTACTTTCTGAACGTTGGGCAAGTAATCAAAATGTTTTCTCAAAAAAGCAACCTTGTTGTGAATATAAAATACACCACAGAGCCGGATCCCTCAGGTTTTGAGCGAGTATTTAAATCCCCTTCGAAAGGAAGATCTTAAATCAAAAAAATGAGTTTTGGGATCTGCTCTAACTTTTAAAAATCATTTTGAAGACTCAAAAATATTTTAAAGAATGTTTGGAGTAATGCTGATTTAATAAAATAAATCAGTCCCGATATGTTGGAGAATATTTGAATATTATTTAAATAATATTCCCATAAAGGATAATCTCTATAAAAATAATTGAAGTAGAAGTTTTTAAAAACTCATACTTGAAATGAATAATAAATAACTAAATATATACTTATACGAAAGTACGATCTTTATTTGAATAATCGAAAATAAGTTTGATTATCGAAACATTATTCTTTAATAAAATAAAGAATATTATTGAATAAAATAAGGGGAGTCATAAGTCCTCGAATGAATATTCAAAATAATATTCATTAAATAAAATAAACAGAGTCATAAGTCCTCGAATGAATATTCAAAATAATATTCATTAAATAAAATAAAGTTATTGAATAAACCTTATTCGATTAATACTTTTGAAAACTATATCTATCTATATATATAATATATATATATATATATATTATACTCGGGAACATCGACTCCCGGTTTAGAAAAATGTTCACCTTCGGGTCCCCTATACTAAGGGTATACGCAACTACTGCTTATCTGTAGCATAGGTATTATGCAGTTCATAAGCATTTGAATTGATAATAGAATATCAAGATTACAAAACAGGCATGCATATATATATCATATCACATGCTCCAATATATCGCAAGACTTTGCTAATAACAATGATGCACTTATCACAAGATAATGCATATACATATATACATCACAACAACAGTATAACGGGTAGAAAACTTGCCTGAGTATTCCCGGATAGACTTAAACTTAGAGTGGGTCCGATAACCTATGAACAACAACATAAGTCGGAATTAAACCCCAGTCGCTTAAGAAACTAGACTTTAACCAATTGAACACTAACGTTCGCTTATGGTCACTTCTACGCTTAACGAATCACATAAGTCGTTCGAGTACCCTCGGCTCCACCATTTTTAATAAATTAACCATTAAGAATTTTAAGGCGATTCTTTCGTGAGTGCCCTACCAACTGCCTAATCCACTTTACATAATTGTTTCATACTCTAATTAGTCATTTAAGGTCCTTAACCAAGGTTTCAAAGTAAGGCGAGGGGTAATGGTTCGTTCGTGAAACGCCGTTACTTAAAACGGTCGTTTCTCATAAACCGTACATCGGATTCAAGCGAACCACATATCAAAACGAAGCTCGTAACATGAACTATCTAATAATAGCAATGGTCAGAATCTAACAGTGAGTTCACGGGTCCTGAAGTTAAGAACAAAAACAGTTTAAGGTAAATCGGGCATTACGATGGCTATGTTTACGCGATTACCAAAGTTTATACAACTCCAAATCAATCACAAACCAACTTACAACCAACATTACAACCAAAATCCATCCAATCCTCACTACATCAGTCCATTACTTCATCTTTTATCCAACTCATTCAATCACAACAAAAGCTACTAACCATACTAAGGTTCATTAACTAATAACCAAGATTCAACCATCAAAATCACTACAAAATCAACCAAACTTTAATCAAACAAGCATAATGCTTCCCTTATACTATATCAATCACAACCATTCCTAAATACTCAAAAGTAAAGCTAGGGTTTGGAGTTTATACCTTCTTGAAGCTTCTTAACACAACACAAGAGCTTTGAATGCCTAAAAGAACCTTGATCCTTGCTTATATAACCTTAAACTTTCATAAAAATTCAAGAAAACTAAAGTTATTTTTTGAAAGTTACTATTTACCATCTTCTTCCTTGAATTATTGGAAGAGATTCATGGAGAATTGGAAGCTTAAACTCCTAGAATATGCTTATCTAATCATCAAGAAGCTAAGGAAATTACATTGGATTTGTTTATGGAGTGAAGCTTGAATTTTTGCAATTTTTCTTCTTGAAAAAGAGGAAGGGCCGAGAGCTTGCTTCATGGAAATGGAAAGTCAATTTCTAATTTTGTTTTATGAATTTTCCTTGGCTTGGTTGATATCTTTTTTTTTGTTAATTAAATTGTTACCATGGTAAAAATTGTGTGGCTCACAATCAACCAACCAATCCTTCCCACTTTGTCATGCTTATGTCATCTGCTTATGTCATCTTATTACACCTGTCTTCCTCTTGTTGGTGTGATGACATCATCATCCACAAACCTCTTTGATTAACTCCTAATTACTTGGCTAATGATCACTGATCCGTTATACGGTTTGCTTAACTTTCGTTCTCGTTTATCGTTTGAGGGATCATACACGGGATCTTATTACTTGGGTTCCCCTAAACCCTTCTCAATATTTTATATTTCTTTTTATGATCCCCTCTTAAAATCCTTGAATTTAAATCCTTTTTATCCTGTTACCTTATACTCAATTCTTTCTGTATCTGGTGGATTTTTGAGAAAAATCAAAGTGTTCGAATTTGGATTCTGACGATCTTTACATACACTTATATACCATATAGAGTACTAATAAGATCTCAGAATATCAATAAAAGAACCCCTACATAGTGTGGCATGAAAAGTTTTCTTATTCAGCATAATCAGCAAAATCACTATTCATAAGGGTTACAAAAAGTCCAAAATTTTTGGGGTTATTACAATTGCTATATGTAAAGTATCGAGTCATTTGGTGATATAAAGCGTATAAAAGTGTGACCTATTATGTGTTACGTGTTATATAAATGTATAAGATAAGCGGATATTGCGATTGGGGTAGAAGTTAGGCTTTCTGAGAAATGTCGGGAATTAATCAAGTTTCTAATTAGGGTTTTATTTTGTATTGTAGACTTGGAAAGCGGAGGCATTCAGGCTAGAAAAGGGAAAGAGGTCTTAGGTGGGAGTAGCTCAGGTTCTGTAAAAAAAAAAAGGAAAGCTTTTTTAGGCAAGTAACTCCGCCTTCTATTATGAATTGATTATAGGGAGATTATTGATGCTATGCACTGATGGAATAAAGAATCTTTGTAATACTTTTTATTGATCCTTGTGATAAACCTGTTATTGATCCTTGTGATAAACCTGTTATTGATCCTTGTGATAAACCCTAATAGTAACCCCTTATTTTTTTATCATATGTAACCCGCAGCCGCAACCCTTCGGATGCGCACTGGGTAAACCCTACGGGCTCACGCCCAAGTACCTATACCCTGTTTTCGTACTTTGTTATCTTATGATCCCTTGACCTTAAGAGAGTCGTAATGAACCTTTCGTATGTCATTCCTTGTTAACCTAGATTCCTTTGATAATCATGTGTGACATGTTTATGTGTCGTTCTTTGGAACTATCTTGATAACAACCTTGTTATACCCTGTTTAATATTTGACCATCTCCTTAACTTACGATCCTTGTTCGTTTCTCATTTGTTAACTTTTCTTGAATTCTTGAATTGAACTTAAGAATGACTTTTGACTTAAATGAGTCCAAACGATTTCACATATCGGTAAAGTTAAAATAAATTTAGCCAAACTTCCTTGTATTCCAACATAAAGGCTTTCCAAATAAATTCCTAAAGGATTGGATTGAGACATAAGAGGCTAGTGGGACTAGTCCAGTCACCTAAGAGACTAGCGGGGCTAGTCCAATATAAGGCTGAAATAATGCCATGGGTACCTTAATGACCGGATGGAGGTCAGTACGGGCTGATCACCCGTATTATACTTGAAAGATGGATATTCCAATCAAGGATTCTTTGTTGTTAATTAATGAAAGTAAAAGTTTTATAAATGTTGCAACAACCGTTATGCTTTTTCTTTTAATTTGGAGTTGAATAGTTTGAATTGATTCTTCTTTAAAGTTCTGAGAATCTTGTTTGAGAACCCTGTCACTTTGCTTTTATATTGATGCTCATAACTTAGAGCGATTTATCTCTCAAAGTGTGAAACTCTCAGAGAACCCTATCGATTGAGCTTGAGAACCATTAAATATTAGAACTTAAAAGCTTTGAAACCTTTCTTTGGGACCCTTTCCTAGAAATTGAGAGAATGATGCCACCTAGCTTATTAAAATAGAATGCCTCAGATATTGTTTTTGTGTTGATATTTAGAACTATTTATATAGTTACTTGTTGAGATCCTTTGCTTATTTGTTTGTTTGATCTAACCATGGCAGTTAAGCAAGAAGATGGCCAGACTTAAACGCACCGCTCGCAAGAGCATTCCTGGCGGTCCCTATCATGATATGGGATTTCAGATGCCAGATCAGATAGATGTTGTGTAAGCAGGCGATAATAAGTAGGTGGGAAGTGTAATAGTCGAATTAGATACTTATGGTTATTTGTCGATTCCAAGTCGGAATCGAATAATTTGATTTTATTCATAAAAAGGGCCGTAATAATATTATTTTGGTTGGTATTTGTAATCTTGTCCCATACTTTATCCTGTTTAGATCCTGTTAGCTTCGGGGTGTATTATATTTCTGTTGTTATTATATAGTTTATTGGTGTTGTGGGTCCTCATTCCTAATCCCGAGTTTGAGGGCGTCAGATTTTGGTATCAGAGATACAGGATTTAGTCCCTGAGACAAGTTAGGATAAAATGGTATTTTGGTTAATTAAGTATTACGAGAGTGTTTGACTCATATAAAGTTGAGTTGGACTATTAGGGATAGTCAAAGTAAAGTGAATAGGTTAAGGTGGTAACTAGAGTTAAGGCATCGAGTCATTTGGAGGTTTTATTTAACCCTAATGTTATTTCTTGGTTGTTTTTTTATGTTTTATCTCAGGACCCTGATAGTGGTAGTGATGCTGATTCCGAAGATAGTTTGTTACTGAGATCACTTGCGGAGCCCCAGTACATTAGTTCAGACCCTGAGGAGGATCCGTTTGAGGATAATGTTGCCCATATGCATGTTTCTCCCCTGATACCGGTACCTAATTCCCTAGTGGTTAGGGCAGATTCCCCAGATCCTATGCATAAGTCCCCGGCTCCTAACAAAATGCCTGTTGTGCCTGTACCTGCTCATGTTAGTAATGATTTGGCCCGAGACCGTGACTTTATGTTTGCTCGCAAACCTGATTTGAGATCTCTAGTAGAAAAGTTGGCCCAAGAGTCTAGGCTACAAATGTTGGTGTCAGAGCCCGAATGGCGTGTTCGTGTTGAGATGGTGGAGCAGGTTGCACATAAACGTTTGGAGGAGGGACCTTCTTGTAGTGATGCTAAGGCTGAGGCCCGCAGATTCATAAGATATTGCGCTAGATGCTTTCTGTGTTGAGGAATATTCTTGATCTCCATGTTTAGTTGGGTTGTGAGCTCAGACGGGACATCTGGTTGAGCCGTAGTAGTAGTAGTAGTAGTTGTTTCTTTTCAGCGCCGGTAGGCTTTGGGATACTTGGTCAGATGTCGGGATCCCTTGATATTGTATTGTGATTTAGACTTAGTGTTGGTTGTATCAACAGTAGCTAGGCAGAAGTCAGGGGTAGATAGGGGGATATTTTCCAGTTTTTCCTATGTTTAACCCTGCTATGTTGTTGTATTTTGTTTCCAGAAACATTGTTGTACTCAAACTATTTATCTATGTACATTGTTTCCATATTGTGGATCCCTGAGTTTCATAAACTATTTTACATACCATGTTTCTGCAAGCAATCATATTTAACACCTTTGTGAAAACAAATCTTATAACATGTGAAAACCCTAACCGGTGAGAGAATTATATAGTAATAGGATTGCATACGCAAATGGGTAAAACATAAAACCCGTAAAACTATTCTAGAAGAATTATTATTGTTATATATGCCATGCTATAGTATTGATAAATAATTTCTCATCAGGTTTATCAAATGGCCACTTTACCAAATCGCCAAGAAGAAGAAACTCAAAATCAAAACCAAGACACCCCTGTGATGAACTAACTTCTTCAACTCCCACATAACCCCTAGCCTCGAGAATCAGAAACTTCAAATACTTTCAATCCGTCCATCCCCCAGAATTTATAGGTTTTCTTGATCTGATTAAAGCTCAGTCCTGGTTAAGAGAAATGGAGAAAGCTTTTGATTTAGTAGAAGTTAAGGACGAGAAAAAGACAAAGTATGCAAGTTATTATCTTAAGGATGAGGCTAGTTATTGGTGGGAATCTACTAAAGCGTTGCAAGAAGGAGAAGCTATTTCTTGGAAAAAATTTACAGAGTTGTTCTTAGAAAAGTATTTACCAAGTTACATGCAAGATCAGTTAGAGATGAGGATTTTGGATTTAAAGTAAGAGAATATGACTATAGCGGAGTACGGAGTGAAGTTTTCAGAGTTAGCAAGGTTTGTGCCAGAGTACGTGAATACAGAATCTAAGAAAACTAAAAGATTTCAACAAGTACTTAAGCCATGGATTCATAGTCAAGTGGTTCTTTTCGAGATAAGGACATATGTTGATGTGGTATAGAAGGCAATGATTGTGAAAAGAGAAAGAGAAGCAATGAAGAGGGAAAGTGAAGGGAAGAAGAGGAAGTTTGAGGATTCAGATGAAGACCAAGGAAGCTCTAAGTTTAGAGGAAGATTTGGGAAGAATGTTAGTAATGTTGGTCAGAAATTCCAGAAGTTTAATCCTGGAAATGGGAGTCAAAAGAATCATTTTCAGAAAGCTGGACAATCGATAAACGACAATAGACCCCAGATTCAGAAATGTAAGACTTGTGGAAAGAGACACCCTGGAAGATTTAATAAGCTCAATGTGAAATATTTCAAGTGCAACCAGAAAGGTCATTACTCATTAGAATGCATGAGTGGTACGGGAAAGCCAGATATGACTTGTTTTAAGTGTGGGAAAGTTGGCCATATTGCAAGGAATGGCAAGGAGCCTGTTCAGAAGGCAAATGTTCTTAGGATTGCTGGACCACCGCTTCCACCAGCACAAACAGTTCAGCCAAGGGCACGGACATTTAACATGATGATGAAAGATGCAGTGCAGGATGCGGATGTGGTAGCAGGTACGCTTGCTATAAATTCAGTAGAAGCTAAAGTGTTAATGGATTCTGGAGCTACTAGATCATTTATTTCTGAAATTGTTGTGGATAGATTAAAGTGTGTTGCATACCCTTTAGAATCTAATCTGACTATAGAAGTAGCAAATCAGGAACGAGTTGCTACCAATAGAATTTGTCCTAGTTGCGATATTGTTATAGAAGGTAAGCACTTTTCTGTTGACCTAATACCGTTAAAGTTAGGAGAATTCGATGTTATTCTCGAAATGGACTGGTTACCGAACCACGATACACAGATTGAATGTAGAAGTAGGAAAGTGAAATTGAGGACCAAGGATGGAACTGAGGTGATATTTAAAGGAAAGAAGCAAGATAGGAAGTTCCTAACAGCAATTCAGACAAGAAGATTATTACGACAAGGATGCGAAGCTTATTTGGCTCACGTAAAGGATGTGGAGAAGGAATCTCTAAAGATTGAGGACATTCATGTAGTTAAAGAGTTTCCCGATATATTTCCCGATGAATTACCTGGACTACCTTCGGATCGAGAGATTGAATTCACGATTGATTTGGCTCCTGGAAAAGAATCGGTTTCAAAAGCTCCTTATCGAATGGCGCTTATTGAAATGAAGGAACTGGCGACGCAGTTGTAAGAATTATTAGATAAAGGAGTTATTCGATCGAGTGTATCCCCGTGGGGTGGACCAGTGCTATTCGTAAAGAAGAAAGATGGAAGCATGAGATTATGTATCGATTATCACGAACTCAATAAGTTGACTATCAAGAATAAGTACCCTTTCCCATGAATCGATGATTTATTTGATCAGCTGAATGGACCTACTTGTTTCCCGAAGATCGATTAAGGTCGGGATATCATCAATTAAAGATTAAGGCGGAAGATATTCCCAAGACAACATTTCAAACGAGATATGGACATTACAAATTCTTGGTAATGGCGTTTGGATTGACAAATATGCCGGCTGCTTTTATGGATCTTATGAATCGATTATTTAAGAAATACTTGGACAAGTTCGTAATAGTATTCATTGACGATATCTTGATTTACTCAAAGTCATAAGCGGAACACATGGAATATTTGAGGATTGCTTTGGAAATCTTGAAAAAAGAGAAATTGTATGCAAAGTTGTTAAAATACGAGTTCAGGTTAAAGGAAGTTCAGTTTCTTGGACACGTAGTCAATAATGAAGGTATCAAAGTAGATCCTGCGAAGATTGAGGCTACTATAAATTGGGAAAGACCAAAGATTCCAATAGAAGTGAGAAGCGTTTTGGGACTAGCGGGATATTATCAACGATTCGTTCAAGATATTTCTAAGAATGCAGTTCCACTGACTAAGTTGACAAGGAAAAATTAAAAATTTGTTTGGACTGATAAGTGTGAGGAAGGCTTCCAAGAACTAAAGAAAAGTTAGTTTATGCACCAGTATTGGTTCTACCTGATGAGAAAGGCGAGTTTGTGATATATAGTGATGCTTCGTATAAAGGATTAGGTTGCATGTTGATACAGCACAGAAAGGTGATATTGTATGCGTCACGTCAATTAAAGCCGCACGAGAAAAAATATCATACGCATGATTTGGAATTAGCAGCGATTGTATTTGCCCTTAAGATTTGGAGACATTATTTATATGGAGAGAAATGTGAAATCTATACGGACCACAAAAGTTTGAAATACATCTTTACGCAGAAAGAGTTGAATATGAGACAAAAGAGATGGTTGGAATTAATCAAGGATTACGACTACACGATAAGTTATCATCCCGGAAAAGTGAATGTTGCAGCGGATGCGCTAAGCCGCAAGGAAATATTGAATATGTTAACTTCGTCTACATATATGATCAAGGAATTCGAGAAGTTGGGGATAGAGATGCAAATCCCGAGATTAGCAAATGAAGTAGTATACACAATGGCATTTTATCCAGAGACTTTGGAAAATATTTGATATTGTCAGGAACAAATGATGGACCACGAGAAGGATAAATTATCATGTGAAGAGATTAAAGCTCAAAAGGATGATAAAGGGATATACAGAGTTTGTTCGCGTATTTGGATTCCTAATGTTACAGAGTTGAAGCACGAGATTCTACATGAAGTGCATAATTTGAGATTTTTGATTTATCCTGGAAGTACGAAAATGTACAAGAATCTGAAAGAGAACTATTAGTGGCCGAATATGAAAAAGAAAATTACAGAGTGGATAAGTGAGTGCTATACATGTCAAAGAATAAAGGCAAAACATCAATGACCGAGTGGATTACTTCAGCCACTAGACATACCTGAATAGAAATGGGAGCATATCGCAATGGATTTCATGGTAGGACTACCAAAAACCAAGGATAGTCATGATGCAATTTGGGTGATTATTGATCGACTGACAAAGTCAGCGCATTTCTTGCCAATCAACGAAAGATTCTCATTAGAAAGATTAGTCAAGTTGTATCTGGACGAAATAGTGATGCGTCATGGAGTACCAATAACTATTGTGTCTGATAGAGATCCAAGGTTTAACTCAAGATTTTGGCGACAATTTCATGATCATTTGGGTACGAAATTGAAAATGAGTACCGCATATCAACCGCAGACAGGCGGACAAAGCGAAAGGACTATGCAAATAATCGAAGACATGTTGAGAACTTGTGCATTGGATTTCAAAGGAAATTGGGATGATCATTTGCCGCTGATTGAATTTTCCTACAATAACAGTTATCACGCGAGTATTGGCATGCCACCATACGAAGCGTTGTATGGAAGGAAATGTAGATCTCCTATGTATTGGGATGAAGTTGGTGAACGCAAGCTGTTGGGCCCAGAACTAATTCAAAAAACGAAAGAGAAAGTGGAAGTGATTCGCAAAAGGTTGATAGCTTCTCAAGATCGAAGGAAATATGCAGACCAGAATCAAAAATATATGGTATTGGAACTCGGAGACAAAGTGTAGATAAAGATATCTCCATAAAAAGGCTTATCCAGATTTGGAAAGAAGGGAAGCTGAGTCCCGGATATATTGGACCATTTGAAGTATTAAGCAAGTTGGAAAAGTAGCATATGAGTTAGCGTTACCTCTGTAGATGCAACATCTCCATAACGTGTTCCACGTATCTCGTTTGAATAAGTATAATGCAGATGCCAACCACTTACTTAATCGAGTTGGAACCCGTGGAAATTCAGCAAGATTTGTCTTATGTGGAACAACCCGTTCAAATTTTAGATGTAAAAATAGCGCTTAGAAATAAGATTGTACCCTTAGTTAGAGTTTTATGGAGAAATCCTAAAGTCGAGGAATCAACTTGGGAATTAGAAAGTGAAATGCGAGAAAAGTATCCCCATTTGTTTGTTTATGCTAGATTATGAGGATATAATACTTTTAAAGGGGGTAGATTGTAACGACTAGGATTTTCGTGAAGTATTTATATGAATAAAATACAGTCATGTGTTATATTTATGGATTATGTGGATTTATAAGTATAAAATATTAAGATATATAATTTTGTGGTTTATGTGAAATTTCTGTGAAATAGTAATTAGGAACGGGCAAAGCCTCGTTCCAGTTTGATGAGTCAGCGGAAAAGGTTAAGTTATGATTGTCGGGTCGTCAGGTAGAACGAGACCCGTTATTCAAAGCATGGATTAAATGAGAAGGATTAAGATTAATAAATTTGAAGATTATAATAAGTTATGATAAATGTGGAGTCCTCTGTGTAGTTCTATGATTTGGATTCGTAATTGAAAAAGTTATATAGTTATTTGAATTATCAAGTAAATGATATACGCATAATCAGTTATTAAAAAGGGGATTAATGTGTCTGAGTATACCAATGTGAGATATGTTTGATGATTTGGATGAATTTATGTTATTTTAAAGTTACGAGTATGGATCTGTGATTCACGAGTTTTTAAAATATTTTCAGAGGATTTACTTGATTAAAATAAGGATTAATTTATCCTTATATATTTTATAATATTATTAAAATATTATCAAGGTAAAAAGTTTATTTTATTATCTCTGAAATAGTCCTAACGACATTTTAAAAATAATAGTTGGATTTAATTTTATGTTTGGATATTTTAAAATAAAATTCCAGAGTTTATTTTTATTATTAGGGATTTATTTGTAAAATCCATAGAAATTGATTCGTTCGCTCAAAAATTATTCTGAAAATACGGGGAGAGATCTAGTTTAATATTCTTTGACTTAAAAAATATTTGTGGCACTTTTCGGATTATATAAAGCTGTATTTTTAATATATTGTTAAATCATGTTACAGTAGTTTTATATATATAAAGAAAAGAAAAATAAATTACCCAATTGCCCCTCCACTTCACATTATATCTCCACCCCCTCCTTTCTTTCTCTCCTCCCCATATTTCATTTCCCAGTCTCTCTTTCTCTCACTCTCGAGTTCTCTCTCTCTCTTTACTCGGCAATTCTCCCTCAATCTTCCATGTTTCTTGACTGATATTTAATATATATATATATATGGTTGCATCTGTGTGTATCGGTGTTTTGTGGGAGAATCCCCATTCAGTTTCTTTGTTGCTGCGAGTTTTGAACTCGAATTCTTGAAGGACTATACTTGGTGATTGTTGCATGTTGAGTTGGGCTTGGATTTTTAGAAACAATCGGTGAGGTTTCGAGTTGGGGGCCGATTTTGGCAACCTCGAACCCTTGCCGCCACCAGCGGTGAACTCTGGTGAGCCGGTGGTGGGCGGTGATGTGTAAACTGAGCCCTATTATTTATAAAAACTTATATGTTTACATGCATGTCAAAATCGTGTATCTAAGTTTAGGATTTTGATTATGGTTTATGAATTGTGGTTCGAGTAATTAAGGAATGGTTGTGTAATTAATCGAACATGTTTAAGATGTGATTTTCAAATTTTAAGAATTAAAATTTAGTTCTAATTCGGTTCTGAACTCGAATTTTTGGATCAACTCAGGTCGAGTTATGTATTTTGTGATATATGAATTGAACTATGTGCTAACGTGGATTTTCATGTGATAAGTGTAGTTTTCGGTTATAGAAATTAAAGTAAGTTCGGTTTAATGATAAATAAGGGATGAAGTTTCGGGA
Source organism: Apium graveolens (assembly GCF_009905375.1). NCBI lineage: Eukaryota > Viridiplantae > Streptophyta > Magnoliopsida > Apiales > Apiaceae > Apium > Apium graveolens. The sequence continues at coordinate 140,328,843 of NC_133652.1, read as the reverse complement.
TTTGAATTCGTGTTATACTTCGAATTAGTAAGTTGCTATGTGATATGTTGTAAGTCGAGTTGCATGCTACGTTTTATAATATGTCGAAATGAAAATCTTAAGTGATGATGAGTAATTGGTGGATCGATTGATAATTGTGTAAGTGAGTGTGTTAAAAGTTAAGTACTAGAACTGATTGTTGTTAAAGAGAAAGGATAGTGTATTTACGAATACGTCATACCCGATTTTCGAAAAGAAAGTGTAAAGATATGTATAAGGGGCGTAGTCGATATGATTTAATAAAATTTGGTATCATATTATGTGATTATATGATTACTTTCTATGTGTAAAGTATCGAGTCATTTGGTGATATAAAGCGTATAAAAGTGTAACCTATTATGTGTTACATGTTATATAGATGTATAAAATAAGCGGATATTGCAATTGGGGTAGAAGTTAGACGACCAGAGAAACGTCGGGAATCGATCAAGTTTCTAATTAGGGTTTTGTTTTGTATTGTAGATTTGGAAAGCGGAGGCATTCAGGCTAGAAAATGGAAAGAGGTCTTATGTGGCAGTAGCTCAGGTTCCGTAAAATAGGAAATCTTTTTGAGGCAAGTAACTCTGCCTTCTATTATGAATTGATTATAGAGATATTATTGATGCTATGCACTGATAGAATAAAGAATCTTTGTAATATTTTTTATTGATCCTTGTGATAAACCTGTTATTGATTCTTGTAATAAACCTGTTATTGATCCTTGTGATAAACCTGTTATTGTTCTTTGTGATAAACCCTAATAGTAACCCCTTGTTCCAAGTACCTATACCCTGTTTTCGAACTTGGTTATCTTATGATCCCTTGACCCTAAGAGAATCGTAATGAACCTTTCATATGTCATACCTTGTTAACCTAGATTCCTTTGATAATCACGTGTGCCATGTTTTTGCATCGTTCTTTGGAACTATCTTGATAACAGCCTTGTTATACCCTGTTTAACGCTTGATCATCTCCTTAACTTACGATACTTGTTCGTTCCCCATCTGTTCACTTTTCTTGAATTCTTGAATTGAACTTAAGAATGACTTTCGACTTGAATGAGTCCAAACGATTTCACATATCGATAGAGTTAAAATGAATTTAGCCAAACTTCCTTGTATTTTAACATAAAGGTTTTCCAAATGAATTCCTAAAGGATTGGATAGAGACTTAAGAGGCTAGTGGGACTAGTCCAGTCACGTAAGAGACTAGCGGGGCTAATCCAATATAAGGATGAAATAATGTCATAGTTACCTTAATGACCGGATGGAGGTCAGTACGGGCTGATCACCCATATTATACTTAAAAGATTGATATTCCAATCAAGGGTTCTTTGTTGTTGAGTAGTGAAAATAAAATTTTTATAAATGTTGCAACAAGCGTTATGCTTTTTCTTTTGATTTGGAGTTAAATAGTTTGAATTGATTCTTCTTTAAAGTTCTGAGAATCTTGTTTGAGAACCTTGTCACTTTGATTTTATATTGATACTCATAACTTAGAGCGATTTATCTCTCAAAGTGTGAAACTCTCAGAGAACCCTATCGATTGAGCTTGAGAATCATTGAATATTCAAATTTAAAAGCTTTGAAACCTTCCTTTGGAACCCTTTCCTAGAAATTGAGAGAATGCTGCCACCTAGCTTGTTGGGCTCCTTTGCTCATTTGTTTATGTGATCTAACTATGACAGTTAAGGAAGAAGATGGCAAGACTTAGGCGCACCGCTCGCAAGAGCGTTCTAATCGGTCCTTATCATATCGTGGGATTTTAGATGTCAGATCAGGTAGATGTGTGAGCAAGCGACAATAAGTTGGTGGGAAGTGTAATAGCTGAATCAGATACTTATGGGTTATCTATCGATTCCAAGTTGGAATCGAATAATTTGGTTTTATTTATAAAAAGGGTTGTAATAATATTATTTTGGTTGGTAGTTGTAATATTGTCTCATACTTTATCCTGTTTAGATTCTGTTAACTTCGGGGTTTATTATATTTCTGCTGTTATTATATAGTTTATTGGTGTTGCGGGTTCTCATTCCTAACCCCGAGTTTGAGGGCGTCACATTTACAATATATTATAATAATTCTTTTTATTAGTCGAAATATAATTCTTTTAAATTTATATTATTAATTAAATTAAGAGCCCAATTTTCAGATTAGCACACGCCCCCGAACTTCTTACCTCGGTCCTGATTGTAATGCAAGCAAAAATTTATGTCGAAAGTTTTTGTAGTTGATATGGATTCTTGATAGCGACAAGGATGTGGCAAACAATTCATGGGTTTTTTCTCACAAGTTTACTTGAGGTTCTTTTTACGGGACAAAATTGTTCGAACAATATTGCAAGATGAAAAGTTGGTATGTGGAAGATATTATATGAGGTTGTGTTTTGTGGCAATCGAAGACTGCGTTTTCAACTATGGAAACTCTTCCGACCTTTACCAGATGAAAATAAGAAGGTTACAACTTCATTTAATACTTGTTTCTTTGATTCTTACTTATTCACCAATCCAAAACCCAACCACACCTTACAATCTGTTATTACCCCTCAGAATTTGGAGACAGATTTCGATAAGGAGGCTGAAATAATCCCAACCTCGATGAACATGCCATGTTGCGGAGGGCTAAGCGATTGACCAAAGAGAAGGGAAAATCGAAAGAGGCCGAGGAGGCTAAACAGGAGAATGCTAGGAAAAGGGAAATCGACGCGGTGAAACTCAAGGCCATCAAGCTGAGAAGGGAAAAATTGAAACTAGAGGAGAAGGCGGCGCTTAGGGCGTCACTTAAGGAATTTGAAGGAGCGAAGAGTTCTCAAAAGGAGAAGCGGGTCTATGTTGAGGAAGACGAGTCCATAGACAGACTCTGACTCACACCACAGAAGGAGAACGAAGATCGTTTTGACATTGGACTCCGATAGGAAGGAAGAGGACGACGTGTCCGGCATCAGACTTTCCTGGCTAGAAAAGGCCATGTTTGGGGTGTGTTGATCAGCAAAACAAAAAGTGTTAAAGGGTTTACCCTCTTCATGATATGAAAGAAAGTATTCCTGTTTTTGCCTGTGTAGTGTGTGCATAAGAAATAGATCCTGGACTAAAACAACACAATATTAGTAACAACTAACAAGAAGACAATAGCCACTTCTATGCGAATTGTACACTGATGTTTAATCCAAATAAAACAATATTAGCAACAAAAAGACAATTACTTCTATAAATTTTAGTATAAATAACACAATATTAGTAACAAGAAGAAAATAGCTGCTTCTATGCTAATTGTATACATCACACTTTTAGCACAGAGGTTTTAACTTGGAATTCAATGCGAACTCCTATACCACCCTTAACCGTAGAATTTTTTAACTATGTATATTAACAAAATCATGTAAAATAGTTCCAAGAAAAAAAAATTTAGCTACCAAGTTATCTACAACTTATGAATACATCCCGTTAGCACCTAACAACTGAACCCAACTTTCTAAGTTCGACTATAAAGCCTACAGCGCATCAAACAGGAAGACCTTGTCATCCCTCCGGATTCTCTTTTCCCGACCACTCTATACCCGTGCCTTGACCAATTATCCAGCAAATTAAGCTACCAGCTTCAGAGAGCCACTAGAGGAGAGTGGGCAGCCACCAATGAATGTCCTGCCAGGGTGTGCTTAAATTTTGACTGTACATGATTTGAAGGGGACATTCTCTAAAGAGTGATGGTGCATATAAAACTGCATTGAAACAAGCACCAGCATCATATTTCTCACAATAAATTAAATGGATATCAACTTTCCTCGTAGTATTTGCCTCCAAAATTAAGTGGATATCAACTTTCTTCATCGTATTTGCCTCCAAATAAGGATGCTGCGTGCTTGTAGGAAGCATTCAGCAGGAAATTAGCTTTAGCCTTGTATATATATATATATTCAATTCAGTAGTGTGTTTTCTTGATTGTGTTGGTACCAACTTAAATTGGACACATCAACCCGGCCGTCCCTTTGATCTTCTACGCTTACCAAGCAGCTTCAGCATGTTGTCAGTTACATCAAGTGGAGAATTATCATCTTCATCGGGCTTGTCGGAAGTGTGTGTCAACCAGGCAAGTGCTTCAATAGCTGCATCTCTCTCTGCAAGCTGTTTGTTTTTCTTGGGCTTCCCGACAAACTGCATACCCTTAAACTCTACAAGTGCCCTAAATTCATTAGATTTTAGGTGTTTGGTTTTATACTTTGGAGGTGAGTGCCCAGCCCTCATTAAAAGAGTTTGAAGCAGGCTCTTTGGGTTTGCCCCATCTCTTGTAAATCTATCACTATCGCTACACTCCTTAGGCTTCTTGCAATCACGACCGAATACAAATCTCCCTTCACACTGATCTCCAGACACCAGCTCCTGAACAGCAAGCATAAGGTACTTGCCTTCCTTGTGGATATCAAGACCAGGATCCTTTAGCTGCATAATGGCAATCCCATTAGTGCTCAATCATAACAGTCAAATTGATAATAATACTTAAATGAACAAAGAAATACCAATTATACAAGAAAAGGAAAATGAAAAAGAAAAAAGGAGAAGGTGTCTGTAACCTACACCTATAAAAAAAAACATGAAACACTTGTAGAAAGTGCAGCCCCTATCACTTCAAAGAAAAAGCTCAAAAGATAGCACTTAATTTCTACCTTAACTAAATGGAAGTCCACTGCTAACCCTCCCCAATCATAACAAATTACCATAATATAAAAAAGAAGAGTGGTTTAATATTTTTGCATCGTACTTTCTCCAAGTCCCCCAAAAAATATTCAACATTTTCCATCTACACAAGGGTTATATAGAAGGAAGGGACACCAAAAACTGACTTGCTTTCTGTCTCCAGAGCCTCATATACTATAGTTATATTCTTTGGCAAATACAATCTGAAGTATAGTGACAAATTTTTTAGCCCGGATCCCCAGCCAAACAGCTAGTATATATACCATGCGAAATATTATACATTCAATTATAACTGTTTTTGGGTATGCCAATTAATCATTAAATGCACCTTCTTCTGAAGTAGATTATCAAGTTCCTGCTTCAGCTTCACATAGCACTCTGCCATACTGGGATCCATGAAAAAATCAATGTACCCTTCCAACATTTTCAGATGTCCGGCCTACCAAAAGAAAATGAGAAGAAAAACGGAAAAAGAAAATTCTAAGTTGTCGAATTCGATACTCCTCTGGTTAGTAAAATGAACATCAATAATTACCTGTACTCCATGGATTAGATTACCACCGAAAAGTATCAGAATAGAATCAGAAACACCAGTTGAATCACGTAACAGAACGGTATTAACCTTGACCTTTTCAGCAAAGACCAGCCACGGATACGGAATTGTCTGGTAACGTGCATTCACCGAATTCTGAAACAATAGGCATTCATTATATTTAGTTTTTGTATCTTATTTTCAGAATCATTTAGTTAAGAGGTTTCACTTGCTGCAACAAAGAATTTATAACCAAAAGAGACACAACGCGTTAGGTATGTAAGCTTTGTAGTTCGTATTCAGAAATAGAAAGTCATATTAAAGGCCGCAAGTAAAACACAAACCCATCTCCACACTCAAATAACTAAGAAGCAAAATATCTGATGCAGATTCTTATTCATAACTTTGTATTTCACTTCAGTTAAAATTGCCTGAGGCAGATGCAAAGAATTTAGTGAAAATGAATTTTTTCGTCACCCAACTTATTGTGTGTTTAGAAACTTACCACTCAACTATATTTTTTTTTGTTTTACTCACTAATGTTAGGTTCGTATTTTTTTTAGTCACTAACGTTAGGTTCAGATTTAATTATTAGTATTTTGTCAATTTTCTATAGCATTATTAAAATATAGTGATAACTAGTACAAAAAGTGTCATACGTGTCTTATAAGAAAGCTTATATGTGTTTGAGTTAGCTAGATGCATATGGAGTAGTCGTATAATGTCTGAATTATATACCTATGTTATAGGAAAGACGCGTATTGTTTTGAACATCTTGTCAGAATAAACAGACGCATAAAATCGGTTGATATACGTCTGTTACTTTTTAGGTAGGGTACTAAACTCAAAACCAAAATTATTTACGAAGAGGCATCCCAATCCGTACTAAAATTATTGGGAAAAAAAATAAAAAATTCAATATAATTAAATTAGCAAACTGATCATAAAGTACTAAAAACATTAAAAAATTACATATCAATATTTTACCAAACGACACTTTCAAAAATCCAATGAAATCACTAATCATAGCTCCTTCATGCAACTCTTACCGACCCAAAATCATAACTATAAACCCATCAATTCTAATAGAATTGTAAAACAAGTACATATATAAATACAAAAATAGAATAATGTTGTAATAATGTTAATTTGGTATTAAATCAAATAACTCTCACAAGAATATTTCTTACAAACATAGTTTTATAACTTTTTTTTAAAGATTTTTTTTGTATATTGAAATTTAAACGATAAATTATTATTCAGAAAAAAAAAATTAAAATAATGCATTAAACTACATCTTTTAGGAGCGCCTTAAAATGCTTGTCAAACTCTCAAGGTAAACGTGGTGGGGACATATGGAGTACTATATATAAAGATATAGACATATATCAAATTATTAAAATATTATAGACTACCACCATATTTTAAAAATGCTACAAAAAATTGACATAATGCTAATAATCAAATCCGAACCTAACATTAGTGACTAAAAACCAATATTAACCTAACATTAGTGAGTAAAAGAAAAAAAATAATAGTTGAATGGTAAGTTCCTAAAAACATGATAAGTTGGATGACGAAAAAATCCATTTTCCCAAGAATTTATAAAAAGATTATTTATAGGTTTTTAAATAGGGTAAAGAAAACCATTCATTTAGCAATGACCTTTATGAAGCTAAGTTCCGGGTTTACTACTGATAACAGAAAAGAAGTTAAAACAACCTGCTGCCCTATTATTGGCTAAGAGGAAGGTAGGCCCAGCAGCTACATTGTAAATGTCTCACGAACTACCATCAATTTATGACTAGTTATCTAGCCATTGACTAATTGAACTAGATTATGAAAGAGAAGTTACAACTTGACATCAATCAGTATGTCCATCGATATATAATATGATATCAACAATTAGTTCTGTCCGTTTCTGGTATCATTTGATGGTACGACCAACTAAAACTTTGATCACAGGATCCACTTTTGGTTAATTCTGCAAATTACATTACTGTTGACCTGGTGTGTTAACTAGCATTACTACATTTTTTGAAATCAGATAAGAATCCATTACTACTATTTTCTGATGTCTAGCCTGTACAGGAAGTAGATGCACTATGCTAATTGCCTAATTCAATCCACAAAAGAAAAGCAAATTATCAAGCTAACTGAATAACCCAAACAGTGGTGCATCATAATTGAATGTTAAAATCTAAAAAAATTATTACCCAGAGAAACTCATTTTTAAGATATATCCATAAGCATCTAGAATATTCTTTTGTTAAGCAAATAATTTTATCAAAATGAAACCTTAACTTGCACACCCGCGATTCAGTCTTCTTAATGATATGATATGCAGGAAATGTAATATATAACGAGAACTGTTCCCATGTCTAGCATAAGATCTGTTACTACACTTAAAAATATACTTGGCCTTAGTAAAGATGGTAGCCAATCCCTGGTCAATCATGAAGAAGTGGCTATATCAGTAGTGACACTTACCGCATAAAGTAACACCTGACCATCATCCATTGTTTTAAACGACATTGATGTCTCTCTGTGCTGCAAGTTAAGAAGGACATATTCGAAATAAAAAGTAATTATATGATATAAACCAAATTCTATTCCGGTATATATTTCTTACCACCACCGACGCTATTCCAGGAAAAAGGCCAGAACATATAACTGCACGAACCAGTGATTGATTGTGACTTAATCTGTTGTTAGTGCCTGCATCGGCATCTAGAAGTCCAGCATCTCTTAAGATGAAGTTGAACTGCTTCCTAAGAGAATGGATAGCTTGAAGCGTCTGGGCAGAAAGGAAATTCCTCCAGCAATACTCGTATGCTGATCCTTCTCTTTCAGCATCTTTCCATCCTTCAAATGCACGCACAAGAGCCATGTGATCACTGTAGTCCTTTGCAGAGTATCTGGCTTTTGCAGTCCCTGCTAACTGGAGTGAGAAGATAATAACATTAAAAAAAATTCTTAATGCACAGAGCTAGAACACTGGCGAATATCGAAGTGTGAATACCACCAAGTGTAAATTTTCCTAGTTCTAGAACCGAAAGACTAAATGGTATAAGAGAGGCTGTTAAGGAACAAGAATGTCGCAAAAAATTATAATGATTTATAATGGAATTTATAATATGGAACGAACCATGTCGAATTCAAAAAATGTGAGGAACATAAATAAGATACTGCAAAACAAGGATCTGTTATGATAGTATATCTGCATTTGAATTTCTTTATACAAAGTTATTTTTGCAGAGTCACATATTTGCTCAGAACAAAAACATTGTCAAAAAAGTTCCAAAATATACAGAGAACAAAAATATTAGTTGAAACTCAATACTTCCTAGTTCCTGGCATATGAAAAAAAATTTGGCTGATAATTACGAGTAGCTGAGTAACCTAATAAGAATAAGATGAAGGGAAGAATGATAACTGAAACCATAAATCGGGATACATCTATATGTTTGAATAGCAGAATGCCCCACTGAAGCAACAGAGTTAATCTGTGCCCACGGCTAGGTTCCAGGAGTCTAGGCTTCTAGCATTCTCCTTTCGACAATACTATATCATAGAGAATATCTGGTTTGGTGGTTGAAAGCCGCGAACCCAGTCCACTTTAAAAGATACCCAATATTTAAACATGATAACAGAAGACAGACAAGCGGACACTAAAAAGCAGGTCACACTTCTATCCTAGGCGAACTTTGCAAATTACCAGGAAACAGCTGTGAACATGTCATAAAACATTATTACTACTTCCAGAATTAACTCTGTCGCATTAGTGCGTAAAGCCGAAGGAAATCTTGGGTGACCTTTATTACCAAGGAGGAGAAGGCAGTAGGGCGCAACACAAGAGTGCTAAATTATGTGATGGTGATTACAATACTGAATACTCGACCACCAAACATTGCGAGGACCCCATGCAGCTACTCATCAAGTACATGGCTACTTCAATATCACATGGGACAAGTAGGCAGCAGCAATAGCAGCAGCCTATGCCTTAACAGTTAACACTGCTTCGGTATGTCCCTATTGATAAGTAATCCTTTTAAATATTTTTATAGAACAATGATGCTTGTCTTTAGCTAGCATAAGTTACTTGATGCAAGTTAGCATTGCGCATTAATTTTATTTTGTTCATAGCTACTTGATTGGATTATAAACCACAAACTTTTTTCCTGGGTGCCTTAGCCAAGATTATTGCCTCCACCTCTTGTGGACAATAAGTGGTTGTGACCATCAGGATAACCTTTTTGATCCAACAATTTCCTAATTCCTTTTTTTATTCACTCATCCGTATCTGGTTATATTTGTTAACACCCTAGCTTCAGTAGAATTAATGCCGTAGAAGAAATAGCAGCAATATAGAGTTTGCTTAAAACTTTTCTAGCTTAAAATCCATTGAGATTCAGAAGGCGTATTCAGTTAAAATCAAGATAAAGTTCTAGTATCTCAAAGATAGTCTCTACCAGCTCACAATCAATCAACACTGAAGGAGGAAACATGGATATTTTAAAGGAGGAATAATAAACAATATTCATTAAAACATAAATGTTTGAAAGGAGGAAATTGTCAACAAAGGTTAAACATTTAGGTCAATTAAAAATTCTCCAACCTAAACCAAAGCAGATATACCCAATGCATCCGCTGCAGAGCACTATGTCAGGGTAAGATGTATGCAGACCATTTTTCTACTCTAAAAAGAGTAGGAAGGCTGCTTCTGCAGAGACCCCCGGATTTAATATAACAAAAGCAGTAGCAGTAAATCACTCTTGTAGCAATAAGCAGCAACAGTAAAATTTTAAACATATCATATTTATTTAAAGTTACAAAGGGTGCAGGAGGAAAGTGTATCAAGTAATATAAGACTTCAGTTTCCTAGAAAATTAATAGCTTATAAGCATCCTAGACTGAAATTCCCAAGCACTTAATATATAGATGAAAGCACAACAAGCATGACTGCCATCAATTTCTTTTTAAATTTCATATGAACTCTAAATTGAGGATCATATTGTTCTTTCTAATGCTTAATATAATTCTAACTCCCACCATTTATGTTTCTGGATGTGAGTCAGCCACGGGTAAGCTCTGTTTTTCCACTAGCACCAAGTATCTACAATGATTCACCTTGTTATGTAACAGCACTTTCCCGATGAGAATACTAAATAAGTGCTTCTCATGGATTTGCAAACCCAAATACAGCATCAAATAAGCATAACAAGGCAGAACAGTGCTGTTTTACAGAGTAATAGTACTACTTTAATTTTATGTACTTACGTCCTTTTTATCTTGTGGTAAAAGAAATGGGTCCCTGACACTAAGTCCAGCCACAATTGTTAGAATAGGATCAAAGCAACGGAAGATAGCCCCCATTATCAACATTTTCCCAAGCTTGGGATCTAATGGAAGCATTGCCAAGAACTCACCTGGTAAACGGCCAGAACAAAGAAACGAGTTAAATTAACAAAACACATATATGAGAAAAAGAGTCAACTACCAAAGTAGCAGACAAACCAAGATGGGTAAGATTTTCGCCCTCGTCTAATGCTCCAATCATCTTTAGAAAATCAATAGCATTTTGAACCTATATAAATTTAAGTTCATTCCGTGTCAAGTACAGATTATAAAGCGAACAGCACATTATTGCATTTTCAAGGAAGTTAATGGGAAAATTAATTTCTGCATAACATCAAATTCTTAAAAAAACAGAATTACGAGTATACTTAGTTGAACAAGAACCTACAGTCTTATCGATTTTACTGCATAATACATCAGAAAAAGTAGTCCGCTCCAATTGCACTAAAAGAAGTCAAATCATAGAGAAAATTGAAAAAACATTGATTCTTAAATACAAATGGCAACCTAAGCAGTCTTAACCAAACGCTAAAGTGAGAAAATTGTTTCCCTGTATCAAAAAAGCCCGGTGCTATAACCCTTGCATGCATGAAGATACACACTGAACTTTTTGGTGGCAAATGATAATTTTAAAGTCATTTTAGCAAACTCTTGCAAGGTATATAAGTTGAATAAATTAGGCACTATATCTTAAAATATAACAAAACATGATTATGAACTGTAGACATATTGATACAAAAGTAGATGATGCAAACTAAAAAATCCTGCAAATGTAACAAGGTAGAGGGAAAAAGCACATTATTGTTTTCCATATATGTACTTACTGGAAAATAGTACACAATCTATACATCTATATATCTATACTATATTATAATAGACGATCCATTAAAAGTTTGGTCGTCGGTAACTGTTTTTTGGTACACACTGATTTTACCGAATTACCCTTACTAAATTTTTTTATAAATTATATTTATATTAATTTGTTAAATCCAATTATCAGTGAAAGAGGATACATTTTGTAATCTCAACTCTTACATACATATTTTTAATACATGCAAAAACACCAATTAACTTTTTCAACCAAAACACGTTACCCATTGTATTTTTCCCAACTAACACCGTATTTTTCCAAAAATATCACGTGCAAGTCTATAAATAACCAATTACATTTTTCGATTAAAACACGTTATCTTTCCTATTTTTCTGCAAGTCTATAAATAACCACTTACTTCACTAAAACAGCAATTACCTTTTTCGACTAAAACACGTTATCTTTTCTATTTTTCTCAGATAAACACTTCATTTTCCAAAACTATCATGACCAATCATATTTAATAAAAAAATAATACTGTCATTAAAGACGTATTATCAATTAAAATAATGATATAATATTAAAAATTTCAATTTAAATAAAATTCAAATCTTATAATATTTAAGAAACCCAAGTCCATTCCGTGTGGTTGAGCTCGTGTCCCCCTTGCGGGAGGTCACGAGTTCAACTCCTAGTGCGTGTGTGTTTAATTATCAAAAAACAAAGTCCATTATGTGCTCTTTCCTTCCTCTCTTATCTTCCTAACCATTTGACCACAATCATAGCAAGTTGAAGCCAAAGAAAATGAGGTTATTCTCCTTATGAACTGTCAATGTTGTATTCTGGTTTTTGTCTCAAATCCTAGAAAAGTCTATCAAGAACATGTGACTACATACTCAAAAAACTACATTAAAACTCAAGCTTCTGTATCTTTTCATATTCATCATTTTCTAGAATAAGTAAGTTCTGATCGTATGCAGAAACTGAGATGTGGAATCACCCTGAACTCCACAATGTGCACTTTCAAAACAAAGTTTGTGCAAACCATAGGATTAAATATCGGCCGCTCAGTCTTTACCTTATAAGTGTGATAAGTGCATATCGGTATTCACAATGAGAAAGAGAACATGATAAATATAAACTACGGTCCAACCCCAATCACTATCAGAACACATAAACATGCAGCCCTAACTAATCTCAACGGATAAAATGAGTAACAGTGATATTACTCACAGCCAATGGTTCTGGTGGCTGCAGAGCAGCTGACAAAAATTCTCCAATACTACCAACCTGCAAACTTTTAATTTGCAAGCAAAGAGAATTTAAGGGGGTTCTCAAAAGTTCAGGGAGTTGATAATCAGCAAAGGCTTCATAAACACATCGAGGATATAGATGGTAGCATTCGCCTGGCTGCACACGACCAGCCCTACCTCTCCTCTGTTACACATAAAAAGAATATGTTAAATAGCATACAAAAGCACTATTAAACTAAATGTATTTAATAGTGTATCTGAGTTCATAGGTGTAAAACACTAACACTCTTAATGAGGTAAAACAGAAACATCTATTGCAAATTTCCAACAATTGGAAGCATCACAGTTCCCATATACAAAACCAGTCCAGAAAGTCACAAGGTTAAAGTTCTGCTTTTTAGAGCATGCCTCTTAACTAAAACAACACAATTTATCGTGTTGCAGAATACATTCCACGTCACCTATCCTGCATTCATATAGCAAAATACTGTTTTTCACTCCCAATACATTTAAAGAAACGACATGCCTTAATATGTAGCGACTTGACTGGTATAATTTTTTTTTTGTGTGTGTGTGAGAAAGAGGGGGGGAGGGAGAGGAGAGAGGGAGAGAGAGAGAGAGAGAGAGAGGGGGGGGGGAGAGAGAGAGAGAGAGAGAGAGAGGAGGGAGAGGGAGAGAGAGAGAGAGAGAGGGAGAGGGAGAGGGAGAGAGAGAGAGAGAGAGAGAGAGAGAGAGAGAGAGAGAGACTTACTTGCCGAGCAGAAGCTTGTGATATCCAAGAAGGTAACAAACAGGGAGTATTATTCAGGGCATCATAAGTAGTCTCCTTGGCTTTTCCACAATCAACCACAAAAACAACATCATTAATCGTAATACTTGCCTCTGCCATGTTTGTAGCCAGTACAATTTTGCGTACATTTAGAGGTGGTTTCTCAAATATGAGTTTCTGCATAACATCAATAATGAATTAGTCAAGCGATCGTAGGATACCGGAAAAGTAAGAAAAGGACTCGGCTTAGGTTCCCCCTTGTGACTATGAGACAGTTAATAGGGTCATACACAAGTTATGTAAAAAACGATGATAAAAAAAACATGGTAATAAACTTTATAAGCAATCTAAATTTGCAAAGCGATGTAAACTTTAAAGTCAAAGATGCCAGAGGAACATCATAGAGTGGGACTCTTAATCAAAGACTAGGAAAATCGTTTATAAGAAGATTATAAAGATAGCTAAATACTTATTAACCAATGCAAATCTCCCTGTTAACTTTGCCTGCGTACCTCATTCTCAGATGTGGATAAACAAGATCCTATGACAAATGAGATAAGGTAAAGAGGACAGATTAAACAGAAATAAATTAGACGTCCTAGAACTAGCAAGCTAACTAAGTCCCACGACAATGAAAACAAAATTATTTTCGATTATAATAATTATTTTGAAAAATAGATATTTACATTAATTATATTGATACAGGTAATACAGCACTTCAAGAATAAACATATATTCAGAAATCTTAAGAAGTGCTTTATGTCCCAATTTTCCTTCATAACTGGCTGAATATTCACCAAAAAATTAGTGCTGATTAACTGTGCTACCTCTTGCCACTTAACAATAACCAAACAATACAATCTGCAGCTTACGGAATCCAAAAAGATACATAATGCAACTCTACTCAAAAATTAAGCCAAGAATATATTTCCACTTGAACAAACCGAAAAGCAAGAGAACTGAAGACAAATATCCTAATATAATTAAGTAGAAGTTGATTAAAGATGAACATAAGGCAGCAGCAAGAAAAAATGATGCTCATAGAAAATATATCAGATAGAGTCTGTAAGAAACCTGTTCAGAGGTTGCCATGGAACCATGGCATGTAAGCAACAGAACTCTATTAGGGTCTCCTAGAAGAGGATGAGCCTTAACTTGATCCCTCAGACAACTAATATCCTCCCAGCCAGTCATAAATACTAAGACAGCGCCTGGTCGCTCCTTTCGACATATATGGCACAAAACAGCCTCAATAAGATTAAATCCAATACAATCAGGTGACCAACAAGATAGTGAATCACGTGCCCTTGAGCTATATTTCTCAAAGCTCGATTTGTTCAGAGACTCCTGAGAAAGAGAAGTTAGATTTTTCAGGAGAGGATGATGTCTATACGTCAATAACATATTTTCTCAAAAACAAAGGAAATAAATACACTTCATAAAGTTTAAAATCCAGTTTCCATGAGATATACGAGATTGCAATATATCTAGCTTCTATCAATATCCGACATTCCGAAATTCCTTGCACTAATATTTGAGTAGATGCAGGACAGCACTTTTTATGGCAATTCGCCAATAGTCATAATAAACCTTAGACAAATAACAATACTCACAATGATTACTATAAAACTTTCTTGAATAAAAGGCTTTAAAAAGTGAGCTATTTTATTTTACTGACGACAGTAATTTAAAAAAGTAATAATATCATTGGAATGTGAATCATTGAGAGAGAGAGAGAGATCTCATTAGCTAATTATGTTAATTTATTAACTGGCCTACCAATATGTGCTATTGGAGCATCATGAAGTGAATATGAGAAGAATATTGTGAAAGTACAATCCCTATCCCTATCCAATGCTTCTTTGAATTTAGATGTTTTATTATTCAAGAACCGTAAAAAATGAAACGAGCTAATATTTCTCAAGTCATTTACAACTTGTAATTTAACTAGGGCTGCAAATGAACGGAACCGTTTGTGAACAAACCTCGGGATCGACTCGTTTAAGTGAACTCGGCTCGGCTCGATTCGTTTCTTAAATGAGCCGAGCTTTAACATGAAAATGAGCATCACTTTCGGCTCGATTTTAAAACTCGGCTCGGCTCGCTCGTTTTAAAAAAAAGCTCGGCTCGGCTCGGACAGATGTCGGCTCCGCTCTGCTCGTTTGTAACTCTAAATTTAACTAGCTTTTATCAATATAAGAGATTCTGAAATTCCTTGCACTAATATTTGATTAGATGGAGGACCAGTGTTGCATGGTTCTTGGGTGGGCCTATGGATCCGTGAACTGGTTCGTTCATACCGGAACACATGTCGACTTCGATCCAGATCGCCATGGTACTGCTTATATATCAACATATATACACACACACACATATATGTATATTTATATCTAAAGAGAGAAGAAGCATTGTTGCATTATGAAAGTTCCGGTCTCGGTATTGGGGAGATGGACTACACCTAGGTTGTCTATTATATAATTTAAATTGATTAATTATACTTTATTATAATTTAAGAATAATTAATAAATTTTATTTTATTATTAGACCACACCAACATACCCACCCTACTCTACCCTTCCCCACACTTCCCAACTCATGATCAAAAAGATCATGTCCTGCCATCCAGTGTTGTACGGTTGTTTATGAATAATGTTTCTCTAGAAATTGAAAAAAATTTGATAGTAATTTAGATGTTAGAGTAATCTTAAAATATTTATGGGCAAAGGAATGAAGGTCGAATGTCAGTAACAATGTTGAGGCACTTAAAGTTAATTGTCACTTTAAGCCCGCCTTTTCTTTTCATTATGTCTCAATGCCTTGACAACCCAAGGTGTAGCTAAAATTTCAAGTCACGAGCATTGAAATTGGATATTTACAATATTCTTAGTGCCAGCTGTAGACTTTGTTTAAACTATCTCGGTAGATGAATCACTCCTATGAAACTATTTGACAAACACGTAGTTAAACACTAGAAACTCACCGACTCCATTCCTCTTTTCCTTTCAAATCATTTGATATTTATTAATTTAATCTATACTACATTATTACAAGTGGAACATTAAAATTTTGGTCGGTAAAGGCGTTTTTTTTGTACGAATCATCCTAAGCTGTTTTTAGCTTACTTCTTATTTACTTAATTATTTCATAATTTGGTACTTAATTATTGGTACTCAATTTTTTGTATTTGGCGGGCCTAACTATTATACACATTAATATCTATACACTTGGGCCCTTTATAGACATAAAACCAAAATATTAAAAGTTTTGATTGGTCCATCTATTTAACTATTTTTTGGTACACTAGAATAGTGGCCTTATTTATTTATAAAAATTGATTTAAAGTTTTTACTATTATTATGTTTTTAACATAAAATACTAATTATGGATAGACCCACTAAAAAAGGTTTTAAAATATAGACAATTTAGGAGCCCAATATAACGTATAGATGAGTTTAAATTAAAATATTTAAATGCTAATTTAGAATAAAAAGGCACACTAAAATAGGTCATAAAATAAATAGGTCCATAAACATTTAATATTTTGGCTATCTAGTGTAAGGGCATTTAATATTATTTAAAATAAATAGATAGGTCCATAATTAGACTTTTTCAGTAGACTGGAATAGGGGTCTATTTCTTTTATAACCTACGTTAGTTACCCCGTTTATTTTAAAATAATATTCAATCTTTTTAGTTTAAACAAATCCAAATGACCTTAATTATTCTGGGCTCCTCTATGGGTTTTATAATTTAAAACTTATTATAGTTGGCCTATTTACTTTAATTTATTAATCAAATATTATTTTAATTTAAACACGTCTCTAAAACCTACCTGTTTTAGTGGGCATATTTATTTTAAAGTACGATTCAATTGTATTAATTTAAACAAATCTTTAAGACCTATTATAATGGTGTCTTTTACCGGTCTATTAATTTTAAAACCTGTTTACTAAACCAATTTATTTTAAAAAGCTATTCAACAATTCTAATTAAACATATCTACAAGACATTTGTTTTAAAACCTTTATAATGAGCCTATTTACTTAAACTAATATTCAACTATTCTCATTAAGACGTATCTCTAACACCTTATAAGTGCGCAGTGCGGTACCCTACTGCCCATGCTTCTCAGGATTTCTCTCTAGACAAACACCACATACTTCAGTGAGTCAAAATGCTTGCGTGTCAGCAAGTAATAGTCAACAAAGGCCAATCCATTGTTGTGATTGTATGTTATGAAGAACTCATTATAAAAAAAACTGTAATTGCTATTTAACACCGGAGCATAAATTTTCTGAACAAGACTCCCGAGGAACAGTGAGAAAAAAGATAATTAAAGTTCCTTATATTTAGTTTAGTTCTCCATCAAAATACCACTGTTGCATAAAAGTTTTGTAACAGCCTACAAAACAAAGAAAGATTACATAAGGTACATATATTAAGGGTAGGGCAATACCTCGACAAGAGCACTGATCTGGTTTTTCTTTTTCCTTGGTACAAGCTGTTTTTGAGTTTTCCACACCTTTTCTTGGCCATAGTCATCGATTTGATTAAAAGAAGTCAACTTATATCCAGTTATTTCTAGCACATCTTCCAAATAATGAGCCCTGACTGGGTGTGTGAATCCCTATTTCACACAATAGATTAAGAATGTCACAACAAAGATTCTCATCAGAGCATATAAATTTATCTAAGATATTTAAATATGATACTGCATAAAAAAATATCACCAGTGGCTAAAATTCCTCCAGCCTAACATATGAAAAAAGCCGAGAGTCTGAGACTTCTTAGAGTTAAAGATGACAAAATGTCGTAATAGCTAAGTAGCTTACTGGAATGTGAATC